>NC_135501.1:26112615-26260115 GCF_052857255.1 Amblyomma americanum
TTGCTCTCTTTTCCTCCTAGCTCAACTATTACCAATTAGTTTTGGGAACCACAAAAAAAACCAACTGAACCTCCAAATGATAAAGAATAATATGTTATGAATCCAAAATGTAGAATACATAGCGCCTACTTCGCATATTTTCGCTCACTTAATAGGCTCAGAGTAAACAAAATATGTGAGTATAAACTATGGCGGCAGTATTGTTTAAGTATCCATTCACAGAGTTTCACTTCCACTGAAATGGCAGAACAATGCACTCACAATATTATCTACAGCACCCGGACTCCAGAACGGTTTATAGTGTCCCATTGGCGCACTCTACGGGCAGCAAATGTTTGGAATAATTCTTCCGCGATTAATGAATGCAAAAGAAGGAAGGTATTATATATTCAGTAGACTTCTCTCATCTCTGTAGAAATATTTTTCCGTTTGTTCTTCCTTCTGTCGGAATGCCTAAATATTTTCTTTATGCTCCGTTCTTACTCGAAATTTTGCGTGTTATATTTTTATTTTTGTAGATTTTCAAATATTGATTAATATACTGTCACGAGCTACCTAAAGACGCTGGAGGAACTACGAAGAAGTGGGGACGCTTCTTCAACATCTTCGCACTGACGCACAAAACTATCTTCATCCCGAATATGTAAATAGCCCTTGTAAATAGAACCTGTAACAGTGTGGTGGAGGTGCGAGGTACACATATTTATTTGTGACAGTGTTAAGGCGGCGCTAGTCGTCACAGAATCGCCATGTATCATAGTTCTGACTGAAGAGAATCACTGGAGGGCAATGTTTTACTGATCTCGGTATCTTTGCTCAGTGCCTTATCTGATGACCATAATATTGTAGCGAAGAGAATGTTGAAGCGCGATTGCCGCGTGCCCGCGACGACGCTGCTGCTGGCAGACCTGCCGGTTCCTGTGTTCTTGTGCTCCTACTATCACCACCTAAGGCCGTCGCCGGCCTCTACGTCAAGCAAGCCGTGACATTTGGTGGAGGTGCTGGGTGACGCATCTCATGCAACGCACCCCGCCTCGCCATTCGAGCCCGGTTACTAAGTCCTGGCCGTCGGGTTGTCCTGGAGCCCTCGGGAGAAACAGAGGCTCGCGCTAGCCGACGTCAGCAAGGCCATGCGCCAGAATTCGGACTCTTGCCCCAGGGATTGAGGACATCTAGGACCATCGCCACCATGCCGTCTCAGTCACAACAAGCCGACCCCGCGATTGCGCCGAGAATCGTCTTCGTATGCAAACTTCTCACGCTCTTCGTGGGAGCCTGGATACGAGCGTGGAGCAGATCTTCAGCATGCTGTCCCGCTTCTGGTTTCGAAAGGGTGGGCGACCAATGTTGCAGCTCTTGCTACTTCTCCCTCGATGCATAGCGAAGCCTCGTGGTTCTCGAATACTGGTTCGAGAACCACGAGGCTTCGCTAACATCGTGGGAGACGTGCAAGAGCGAACTGGTACGCACATTCGAAAACCAGAAGCGGCGACAGCATGCTGAAGATCTGCTCCACGCTCGTATCCAGGCTCCCACCGAGAGCGTGAGAAGTTTCATCGAAGACGTACTTCGTCTGAGTGGCCGCACTGACCCTCGGGCTACTGAAGAGAAGAAGGCGCGGGCATTGATGAGGGGTGTCCGGAACGACATCATTCGAGGCCTTATCCGCAACCCTCCTACCATCATCATCATCATCATCATCATCAGCCTTACTACACCCACTGCAGGGCAAAGGCCTCTCCCATGTCTCTCCAATTAACCCTATCCTTTGCCAGCTGCATCCATCCTTTGCCTGCAAACTTCTTAATCTCATCCGCCCATCTAACCTTCTGCCGCCCCCTGCTACGCTTACTTTCTCTTGGAACCCACTCCGTTACCCTTAAAGACCAGCGGTAATCTTGCCTTCGCATTACATGCCCTGCCCAAGCCCATTTCTTTCTCTTGATTTCGACTAGGATGTCATTAACCCGTGTTTGTTCCCTCACCCACTCGGCCCACTTCCGATCTCTTAACGTTACACCTATCATTTTTCTTTCCATGGCTCGCTGCGTTGTCCTTAACTTAAGCTGAACTCTTTTCGTTAGCCTCCACGTTTCTGCCCCGTAGGTGAGTACCGGTAAGATTATGCTGTTGTACACTTTCCTCTTGAGGGAAATTGGTAAACTGCCACTCATGATCTGCGAGAATTTGCCATATGCGCTCCACCCCATTCTTATCCTTCTAGTTATCTCCCTCTCATGATCCGGATCAGCTGTCACTACCTGCCCTAAGTAGACGTATTCCGGCACAATTTCTAGGCTCTCGCTGCCAATTGTGAACTGTTGTTCCCTTGCTGGGCTGTTGAACATTACCTTGGATTTCTGCATGTTAATTTTTAGACCCATCGATCTACTCTGCCTGTCTAACTCGTTGATCATGACTTGCAGTTCACCTCCTGAGTGACTCAGCAAGGCAATGTCATCAGCAAATCTGAGATTATTTAGGTATTCTCTATTTATTCTTATTCCCAACTGTTCCCAATTCAGGCCTCGAAATACCTCCTGCAAACATGCGGTGAACAGCATTGGCGAGATCGTGTCTCCTTGCCTGACGCCCTTCCTTATTGGAATTTTATTGCTGACTTTATGGAGGACTATAGTAGCTGTGCAGTTGCTATATATATCTTCCAGTATTTTGACATAAGGCTCTTCTACCCCCTGATTACGCAATGCCTGTATGACTGCTGAGGTTTCCACTGAGTCGAATGCTTTCTCGTAATCAATGAAAGCTATATATAGAGGTTGGTTATATTCTGCGCATTTCTCTGTCACCTGATTGATAGTGTGAATATGATCTATTGTGGAATATCCTTTACGAAAGCCTGCCTGATCATTTGGTTGATTAAAGGCTAACGTTGCCCTGACTCTATTAGCGATTACCTTAGTAAATACTTTGTAGGTAACGGATAGTAAGCTGATCGGCCTGTAATTTTTCAAGTCCTTGGCGTCTCCCTTCTTATGAATTAAGATAACGTTTGCATTCTTCCAAGCTTCTGGTACAGTCGAGGTCATAAGGCATTGCGTATACAGGGTGGCTAGTTTTTCTAGCACGATGTCCCCTCCATCCTTCAACAGATCTGCTGTTACCTGATCCTCCCCAGCTGCTTTTCCCCTTTTCATTGCTTCTAAGGCTTTCTTTACTTCATCTTTCGTTACTGGCGGGATGACGCATTGCTGTGCACTGCTGTCTTTCTCATTAGCGCTCTGATTACATTGGCTACGGTACAGGTCTGTGTAGAACTCTTCGGCTACGTTAACTATCTTATCCATATTGCTAATGACATTGCCCTGCTTGTCTGTTAATGCATACATCTGGTTTTTACCTATGCCTAGTTTCCTCTTCACTCTTTTTAGGCTACCTCCGTTCTTTATAGCATGCTCGATTCTCTCCATATTAAACTTCCTTATGTCGGCTACCTTGCGCTTATTTATTAACTTTGATAGCTCCGTTAGTTCTATTCTATCGGTAGTGTTAGATGCCTTCATGTTTTGGCGCTTCTTAATCAGATCTTTCGTCACCTGAGATGGCTTCCCGGTATCTTTTCGAACTGTCCTACCGCCTACTTCTACTGCGCACTCCGTAATTATTGATGTCAGGTTATCGTGCATTGAATGAACATCAAGATCATCTTCCTCAGTTAAAGCCGAGTATCTGTTTTGCAGCGCTATCCTAAACTCTTGTGCTTTCCCTCTTACGGCTAACTCGTTAATGGTCTTCTTCGCTAGCTTCTTCCATTCCCTCTTCAAGTCTAAGCTAATTCTAGACCTTACCATTCTATGGTCGCTGCAACGCACCCTTCCGAGGACGGCCACACCCTGAATGATGCCAGGCTTAGCGCATAGTATGAAGTCGATTTCATTTTTAATCTCACCATTGGGGCTCTTCCAGGTCCACTTCCTGTTTTCTCGTTTGCGGAAGAAGGTATTCATGATCCGTAAATTATTTCTATCCGCGAATTCGACTAATAACTCTCCCCTGCTATTTCTAGAGCCTATCCCATAGTCACCTACCGCGTGGTCGTCAGCGTGCTTCTTGCCCACATTCGCATTGAAGTCGCCCATCAGTACAGTGTACTGCGATTTTACTCTATTCATTGCTGATTCTACGTCCTCATAGAAGCTTTCAACGGTCTGGTCATCATGGCTGGATGTGGGTGCGTAGGCCTGCACTACTTTCAGCTTGTACCTCCTATTCAGCCTAATTACTATAGCTGCTACCCTCTCGTTAATACTGTAGAACTCCTCTACGTTGCCAGCTATATCCTTATTAATGAGGAAACCCACACCTTGTTCTCGTCTATCCTCTAACCCGCGATAGCACAGTATGTGTCCGTCCTTTAGTACTGTATACGCCTCACCTGTCCTCCTAACTTCGCTAAGCCCTATCACATCCCATTTAATTCCCGCTAGTTCCTCGAACAGCACTGCTAGGCTAGCCTCACTAGCTAAAGTTCTAGCGTTAAACGTTGCCAGGTTCAGATTCCAATGGCGGCCTGTCCTACCACAGTGGCCGAATTCGTCGCTGAAGCTACCAACATCGAGCACGCATTGCCGACAAGTACCAGTCACTTCCAGCGACTGAGCGCCCTCCCTGTCGTCTCAAGTCTTGCTTCTTCTGGCCTGAGCGGTGTTGGCCTCGCCGGTGTTCGCGAAATTATCCGCGACGTCGTCCGAGAGGAGCTGAAAAGGCTGTTCCCGGCCCCTGAACAATCTGCATCGGTCTCCATCGCGGCGGCTGTTCGGGATGAACTGCGACACGCGCTGGTGTCCGAAGACGTACCCATTGTAGCTGCAGCCGACCAACCATCTCTGAGCTACGCCGCCGCCGTCCGTCGTCCACCTCCCGTACATCGTCAGTGCCAGACTGATGCCGATTCCGGCTCTCGACGCCACGAGTTCCTGCCCCCGCCTGATGCACGCCTGGAACCGCTGGGCCGCAGCAAAATCGACATCTGGGGGACTTCAGACCGGAGACCACTGTGTTTCTACTGCGGTGATCCTGACCACATGTGCCGCTGCTCTCCGTACCGCGAACTCGGCCTTCGAGGTTTCAACCGGGCAGATCCGCGCCCCTGCCATGGTGGACAGCCCCGTGAGATACAGGACTACCTTCGATGCTCTCCATCGCCAGTATTAGCTCCATCTGGAACCTCCCGGTCGCCTCCGCCTCGCCGATCAATACCCCTTTCTCGAGGATCTCGCCGTGAGAGCCTTTTGCCTCTTCGGGAAAACTAAGTACGGCGACGCCTGGAGGTGACGTTGCCGGTGTTGCCCGCAGTAAAGAACCTCCGCCTACGATGGAATGTCCCCACTCGACTGATGGCACCCTTGTAAACGAAGACTGCACTGTGGCCTCTAGCAATGTACACGTTTTGATCGACGGTCGTGACGTAACGGCGCTTGTCGGCACCGGTGCCGATTGCTCGGTCTTCAGCGGAAACTTCTCCCCGCGTCTTCGCAAGGTTACCACCCAGTGGGACGGCCCACCCATACGTACCGCGGGAGGTCACCTCGTAAACCCTGTTGGTAAGTGCACTGCCCGCGTTGAAATTCATGTGAGACGTGCCCAGCCACATTCGTGATCTTGGAGAATTGCTCCAAAGATGCTATTCTTGGCATGGACTGTCTCCGTGAGTATGGCGCTGTAATCGACGTAGGGAGGATCAAGTTGACCCTCCGCGCACGTTCTTCATCGCCAATACCTCCTCGGGCCCCTCGCGCTGAGATGAATGTTGGTGCCGACCATGTTCATTTGCCGCCGTTGTCAACAGTTTTTCTTCCGCTCCGAGCCGATACAACCACATGTGGCGAAGGCGTTCTCGAAGGAAGTGGCCAGATGCTAGTTACGCGGGGCATTGGTGTAGCGCTGACGATCGCCAATGTTGAACGTGGGCGTGCCAACATTTTAGTGACCAACTTCAGGAACGAGCCGCAGCACCTGACGAAAGGGGTAGTTATAGCCCAACCGGCATAACTTAGCGACATTCGCGAAGCTGCTGCGCTGCCTGAGGAGGAGGCCTCGCCCGGGTCATGTGACCTTACAACGTTGCCTCAGGACATCGTTCCCAAGCTTGAGCCTGCCCACACACGAGAACTGCTCTCTCTTTTGCATCGGTATCACAACTCTTTCGCGACCACATCCCGAGTTCTCCAGCCGCCCGTAGCCGAGCATACATTTATTGTCGATACCGCGACGCCCCTGATTCGCCAACCACCGTACCGTGTTTCCTTGAAGGAGAGAGAAGCCAGACAAGAGCAAGTGCGCGAAATGATTAACGACGACGTCATCCAGCCATCCAGCAGTCCGTGGGCCACCCCCGTGTACTGGTCAAGAAAAAAGACGGGGCCCTTCGATTTTGCGTCGTATACAGGCGACTCAATAAGGTGACCAAGAAGGACGTGTATGCGCTAACTCGCATCGATGACACTCTCGACCGTCTCCGTCATGTCCGCTATTTTTCGTCCATTGACTTGAAGAGTGGATACTGGCAGATTTAAGTAGATGAGCGCGAACGCAAGACCGCATTTATAACACCGGATGGACTCTACGAGTTTGTCACATATATTAATGAGCCTAAATTAAATTTTAAAGGAAAAAGGTGTGAAGAAGACGACGCGAATTAACCGAAGAATAAAGAAGAGGAAGAAGAAGCATTCGGTGAGGTGGAGGGAGATGATTGGTGGAAAAGCATTCGGTGAGGTGGAGAGAGATGATTGGTGGAGAAGAGAAGACGATGACAAGGCACAGGTGGACTAACACCGAGGCTATAAAAGGGCGAGTGAGAGCGAGGACCTGGGGGGGGAACAGCAGAGAAGCGGAGGCTCCGGCAAGTCAGGGACACATCGGCTGGAAGAGAGTGATGCCGGCTACTCCTCCGGTGAGCTCGCGTTCTACGACGTCGCATCGTGGACTTCTTGCCGTGCCTGAGCCCGTTCCGGGGAATCAACAGAGAACGTTACCACCTGCTACGGCCAGGGGTGCCTCCAGCGCTGCTGCCATCCATCCGGGTGGTGCCCCCAACGCCAACAACACCGGCATCACCTCCACGGGCGCTTGGACCAGGAGCTTGTACGACACAGCCAGCGACGCCGCCAGCGACGCCAGCCCAAGCACGCCGAACGCCGCCTCGACGCCGGCTACGGGATCCATGCAACGCCGCAGCCGCACCGAACCAACCGTGAGCACGAACACCGACCGCGAATAGTAGAACGCTAGTAGTAGACGTTGGTAGTAGTGTGCTCGAGTCGTCTGTATTTATAGCCTTTGTGTGTTGTGTTAGTTTTGTTAGTTTTGTGTTCTAGTGTGTGTGTGTCACGTAGGGTGTATTAAATGTGCGTTTGTGTGGGTACACCCGTCGCTTAGTCCATTCTTTCAGTCCCAGTGTTCTCCGGAGAGATCCGTGACAAAGATAAGTGGTGAGCCTGCCAGGATTGATTTCCTTTTTTCTTTTTTGCTTTGTCTCGGATTTTTCCGATCGCTCGACGGCAGAAAGTAGGGATTTGGCAAAAACGTTAGAGCTGGCGCTCAAGCTGTGGTTAAGCAAACAAGAGGCGTTGCGTCTATATGACGAGGAGGGAAAGAGGCAGAAAGAGGAGGCAGATAGGCAGAGAGAGGAAAAGGCGGAAGCACGTGCAGACGCTCGTGATGCAGAAGAACGCGAGGCGAAAAGTGCTCGCGAGGCGGAACAGCGAGAAAAAAAGAGAGCTCGCGAGGCAGAGAGAAGAGCTCGCGAGGCAGAAGAACAGGAGAAAAGAAGGATAGAACGGGAGAAGGAGTTTATTTCGTGGAAACAGGCGCATGTCGCGGGAGGATATGAGGAGATCTCGGACAATGATCAGCGTTCCTTAGCGGGTGCAGGATCTCCTATACCAGCCAGAGTTTGCCCAAGGAAGCTGATGGCTCCTTTTGATGACAAGAGAGATTATTTGGATGCATATCTGCAACGATTCGAGCGGATAGCTTTGGGGCAAGGCTGGGAGCGCTGTGAATGGGCCACGGCATTGAGCATGTGTTTAGTCGGAGAGGAGCTGAATGTTTTTGGAAGGATGCCTGCTTCTGATTTCATGGACTACGAGAAATTCAAAAAGGCACTGCTCCAAGGATTCAGGCTTACCGCAGAGGGTTTTCGTGATTGATTTCGCACCGCGATACCTGAGGATTCGGGAACCGCGAAGCAGTTTTCCTGCAGGCTGACCAACTATTTTGACAGGTGGCTTGATATGTCACACACAGAAAAGAGTTTTGAAGGGGTGCGTGACAAGCTGGTCACATGGCAATTTTTAGCGTGCTGCAGCTCAAAGCAAACGCTATTCCTGAAAGAAAGAAAGTTGTGTTCATTGGAAGAGTTCGCAGACACTGCAGACCAATTCCTCGAGGCTCAAATGCTAAGAAATTTGAGTAAGGCAAAGAAGGAAACCCAAAAGACCCTAGAGACAGATGCGGCAAAACCAAGAGCATATGGCAGTGCATCTAAGGCGCCAGTAAGGTGTTTTCTGTGCGGCAAGGTGGGACACCGTGCAGCTGACTGTCGGACTAGTAGCGATGCCCAGAAAACACAGGTTGTGTGTCAAGGTTGTAAGAGGAGGGGTTATACTCTGGATGAGTGCCGATACAGAACTCAGGACCGAGCTGCATGCGTTGTCGACTCTAGGGTAGAACTTGTCACGTCGCCCAAAGTTCCACAGTTGAAAGGAGAGCAAACGCCGCTGGAAAATGAGGCAGTGAGTGGAACACCCAAGTCGAAAGCAGCAATGCCAGTGGTGGTTGGGCAAATAGGGGACCGTCCTATATTGGTGCTTAGAGACAGCGGAGCTAACACAGTCTTGGTTCGTATAAGCCTGGTGAAGGACGAAGATCTTACAGGGGAAGCGTCTGCCGTCACTCTTGTAGATAGCCCAGTGAGGTACCTTCCTGAAGCAAGGATTCTAGTGTCCACGCCATATTATACTGAACAGGTTGCGGCAAAATGCGTAGACCAACCCATTTACGATCTCATCTTGGGAAACATTACGGGTGCAAGAAGTGTCGAAGACCCCGATCCCGAGTGGAGGATGCTCGACGTTGAAGAACATCCAAAGGAGGAAAGGCCCGCAACAGCTCAGACGGGTGCAGTCAGTTTCTCGTCGGCAGTGGAGACAAGAGCTCAAGCGACAGCCCAAGCAACGCAGCGTCCGCTCTCTACTCCTGTTGCAATGTGATTGAGCGTAAAACCGGCCGAAATTGCAATTAGGCAAAAAGAAGACCCGAGCCTGAAGACCTGCTTCGAAAGAGTCGGGGAAAAAGTGAAAAGAAAGAAGAGTCGCACGTCATTCGAGTATCAATTGGTAAATGGTCTTCTGCACAGGGAATGCATATTTAGTTCAGGAAGGCGGGGGTCCAACAGCTGGTGTTACCAAGAGATATGCGAGAGACCGTGCTACGCTCAGGAAATGACGCCATTATGGCCGGTCACCAAGGTGTTCAAAAAACGGTGTCTAGAATCACCGAGGAGTTCTTTTGGCCGGGTGTTCAGAGTGACGTTAAGCGCTTTGTTCGCTCATGTGATGTTTGCCGGCGCACAGTTCCGAAGGGAAGAGTTGGTCCTGTACCTCTGGGCAAGATGCCAGCCATCGACCTACCTTTTCAAAGAGTGGCTATTGACACTGTGGGGGTGGGATAAGGTACTAATAAACCCCAATTTCAATGAAGACAGAAGATAACGTCGGAGAGGACTTCATTAGTAGAGCCAGCTGAAGAGCTCTAGGTATCTCTGGAATGTAACTTTTTGGTGTTGTAGGTGATTTGTTGTTGTTGTGGCTGTGTTAATGTATCTCTGTGATTTATCTTGTTGTTGTTGCTGTTGATGGTGTTATGTGATTATACAAGAGAGTGTGTTGTGGACACGAACATGTTTATTATGGACTCTGTATGGACAACGGCAGTGGTGTGTTAGTGTTCTGAAAACGCCGTTTGGTGTGCAATTTTAGTGGTGTGCTCATGGCGTGTGCTGGACCTCTGCGGTGTGTTGTGCGCTGAGTCCAGAATCGCCACAGAAGATAGTCGGTTGGCTGGGTGGCTTGAAGATAAGTATGACGGGAGCAGTTTTTCATGGAAAAACTCTTGAGAGAGGGGGCCCTTGTCACATATATTAAGGAGCCTAAATTAAATTTTAGAGGAAAAAGGTGTGAAGAAGACGACGCGAATTAACCGAAGAATAAAGAAGAGGAAGAAGAAGCATTCGGTGAGATGGAAGGAGATGATTGCTGGAAAAGCATTCGGTGAGGTGGAGAGAGATGATTGGTAGAGAAGAGAAGAAGGCGATGACAAGGCATACGTGGACTAGCAGCGAGGCTATAAAAGGGCGAGTGAGAGCGAGGCCCGGGGGGAAACAGCAGAGAAACGGAGGCTCCGGCAGGTCAGGGACACATCGGCTGGAAGAGAGCGACGCCGGCTACTGCTCCGGTGAGCTCGCGTTCTACGACATCGCATCGTGGACTTCCTGCCGTGCCTGAGCCCGTTCCGGGGAATCAACAGAGCACGCTACCACCTGCTACGGCCAGGGGTGTCTGCAGCGCTGTTGCCACCTATCCGGGTGGTGCCCCCAACGCCAACAACACCCGCATCACCTCCACGGGCGCTTGGACCGGGAGCTTGTACGACACAGCCAGCGACGCCGCCAGCGACGCCAGCCCAAGCACGTCGAACGCCGCCAGCAACGCCAGCCCAAGCACGCCGAACGCCGCCTCGACGCCGGCTACGGGATCCATACAACGCCGCAGCGGCACCGAACCAACCGTGAGCACGAACGCCGACCACGAATAGTAGAACGCTAGTAGTAGACGCTGGTAGTAGTTTGCTCGGGTCGTCTGTATTTATAGCCTCTGTGTGTTGTGTTAGTTTTGTTAGTTTTGTGTTCTAGTGTGTGTGTCACGTAGGGTGTATTAAATGTGCGTTTGTGTAGGTACACCCGTCTCCTAGTTCATTCTTTCAGTCCGAGTGTTCTCCGTAGAGATCCGTGAGAGTTTTAGGTCATGCCGTTTGGCCTGTGTACAGCGCCCGCGACATTTCAACGAGTCATGGATACTGTGCTCGCCGGACTGAAGTGGCAGACGTGTCTCGTGTATCTGGATTACGTTGCCATCTTCTCGAGCACTTTCGCTGACCATCTTGTGCGCCTTGAAGCGGTTCTTCAAGCTCTTCTGACCACCATACTAACGCTCAAGCCTTCGGAGTGCCGCTTCGCATACAGTGAGCTGAAGTTCCTAGGCCATGTCGTCCGCCAATTTGGTGGGAAGCCAGATCTATAGAAAACGGCTGCCATAGAGTCCGTCCCTCCACCATCCGGCAAGAAGACTGTCCGCAGCTTTTTCGGCCTCTGGGCATACTTCAGACGTTTCGTTCGCAACTTCGCCCAGATCGCAGCGCCACTTTACCGCCTTACGAAGGATAGCGTCGCCTTTGAGTGCACCGAGGAGCAGCAATCAGAATTCCGCCAATTAAAGCACGGCTTTGCAACGCCTCCCGTACTAGGCCATTTCGATCAAGACGGCGACACTGAACTCCACACGGACGCCAGTAACCAAGGACTAGGGGCAGTGCTTGTGCAATTCCAGGATGGCGCCGAGCGGGTTATTGCCTACGCCAGCCGAGCTCTTTCGAAAGCGGTGGGCAATTACTCGACAACTGAAAAAGAGTGTCTCGCTGTCATCTGAGCGATCACCAAATTCCGGCCCTATCGGTACAGTCGCCCTTTTCGCGTCGTTACCGACCACCATTCGCTGTGCTGGCTCGCCAATCTCAAGGATCCCGCAGGCCGCCTTGCTCGGTGGAGCCTGCAGCTACAGGAGTACGACGTCACCATCACCTACAAATCCGGCCGCTAACATAATGATGTTGACTGGCTGGGCAACATTATTTTTTTGTTTTTCTTTGCCTCACTAATATATATTTGTCCCGAGCGCACGTGAATCCGGCGCCAGGGGGCGTAAAAGACGACGAGGACGGCTTCCTTGGGGCATTGGACACGGCAGGTATGGCTACTCGGTGACGCAATTATCCTCAGATTCGTCAGCTTATGGCACACCTAGAAGGCCACGAAGACGTGGTGCCCCGCGTTTTCCTGCGTATTCTGCGCACGTTCCGAATTCTGCACGGCGTATTGTACAAGTAGAACATCGACAGCAGCCCGAAGTCAAGGCTCCTTGTTGTGCCAGACTACTTGCGAACCGAGGTGGCCGAAGCTTGTCACGATGATCCTACAGCTGGTCACGTTGGCTACAGCCAAACACTTGCACGTATTCGAGAAAAGTATTATTGGTCGCAACTTCCTAAGTACGTCCGTCACTACGTAAAACCTTATCGAGAGTGTCAAAGGTGGAAGAGACCTTCTACACAACCAGCCGGACTTCACCAGCCGCTCGACCCACCGCATGCTCCGTTCCACACAATCGGAATGGATTTTCTCGGCCCATTTCCAACGTCGAAGTCGGGTAAAAGGTACATTATAATAGCCACCGACTACCTAACCAGATACGCCGAGTACCGAGCACTTCCGTCAGTGACGGCTGCTGAGGCAGCTCAGTTTTTTTTTGAGTGTATTGTGGTCCGTCATGGTGCCCCTGCCGTTTTAATCACTGACCGGTGTGCCGCGTTTCTGGCCACCGCCGAACTACGCCGTACCACCCGCGAACCAATTGCTGACGGAGAGGCTGAACAAGACGATGGCTGATATGGTCATCATGTATGTGGACGTCGCCCATCGCAGTTGGGATGAGGTACTGCCCTACGTTACATTCGCGTATAATACCGCGTATAATACCGCTCTCCAGGAGACAACAGGTATTCCCCCTTTCCATCCGGTTCATGGCAGACAGGTCACCACGATGCTTGACGCTATGTTGCCACACGAGCCGTCTGCCGATGTAGTCGATGATGCCCGTCTAGTCTGCGAGCGCGCGGAGGAAGCTCGGCAAATCGCTCGACTCCGCCTCCAGCACCGACAGCATACTGACGCTCGTCGGTACAATCTCCGTCGACGTGATGCCCATTTTTACCCTGGGGACAAGGTCTGGGCGTGGACGCCGGTACGCCGTCGAGGTGTCTCCGAGAAGCTCATGAAGCGCTACTTTAGCCCGTATACGGTTGTTCGCCGCATCGGTGACCTGAACTACGAGGTGCTGCCCGAAGGAATGCGACCGTCATCTCGTTGTTGCCCCCGCCCTGAAATTGTGCACGTTGTCCGGCTTAGGCTGTATTACGCGCGATAATCGCCTGCATTTCCCACTGCCTTCTACATCAGCCAGCAAGATTTCTGGGCCCCTGCGCGGTTTTACGCCAAGTGTTTTTTTGCTCTCGGGTTAGCATCACGACGATGCTTCTATATAGGGGGAGGTAGTGTAGCGAAGAGAAAGTTGAAGCGCGATAGCCGCGTGCCGACGACGACGGTGCTGCTGGCGGACCTGCCTGTTCCTGTGTTCTTGTGCTCCTGCTATCACCACCTTTGCTCGCCGCCGGCCTCTACGTCAAGCGAGCCGTGACAATATTTTCATTTTTTCTTTCTTTTTAAAGACCTGTTTGCGTTAAACACTCGTTGGCTCGTCATTTAGGGAAAAACGTAATAATAATAATAATAATAATTGGTTTTTGGTGGAAAGGAAATGGCGCAGTATCTGTCTCATATATCGTTGGACACCTGAACCGCGCCGTAAGGGAAGGGCAAAAAGGGGGGAGTGAAAGAAGAAAGGAAGAAAGAGGTGCCGTAGTGGAGGGCTCCGGAATAATTTCGACCACCTGGGGATCTTTAACGTGCACTGACATCGCACAGCACACGGGCGCCTTAGCGTTTTTCCTCCATAAAAACGCAGCCGCCGCGGTCGGGTTCGAACCCGGGAACTCCGGCTCAGTAGTCGAGCGCCCTAACCACTGAGCCACCGCGGCGGTTATTCAGTTTGCAAAACTTGGTGCTGGGCTAGTTGGTTAAGCATTTCGTTTGAAACAGGTAAGCGCTAAAAAAGACAAACACGGCGAGAGAACGACGACACAAGGGATGAGCGCTACTAACAACTGGTTTTATTTTTCGCTTCAGGTTTAGGAAAAGTATTTAAAGCCTTGTCACACCATATCATGCACACAGCCAGGGGCGTCAACATTTTTTTCGTATCAAAAAAGTTTATATATCTTAACACAGCAAGAAAAGTTTATATATCTTAACATAGCAAGCCAGAAAGAGCCAGTAATCGACAGCGTGAATAACAGAAAAGGAAAAAAGGAAGAGCTTTTCCAGGAAACCAGTGCTAACGGTTGGGGAAGTCTCCATCCCTCAGAATTTTGAAGAAGTTCTTAGAAAAGGGCCAAAATATGCCCTTGAGGCTTATGTGCCGCTGCACGACCTGCTCGCCACTAATAGGAACATTGCCCAAAAAGTGAACCGTGAAGACAATGAGAGGTGTCTGCTTGAGGGTGTTGACTGCCTCGCGAGGTGTGCCTCAGGGTGTGCTAACCGTCGCTCGTGCCGTGTTTTAGATGAAATTGTTAAATATTTCAAAGATAAACAAATCGTCTTGCTACAAGCTGACAAAGATGGGGGATTCGTCGTCATGAAACAACAAGCCTACAAAGAAAAAGCACTGCAAGCTGTGGAAAAGAACTTTGCACGTGTGAGGAAAAGCGATGTACGCGTTAAAACTAAGTTCATGGATTTTTGCAAGGACCTCAATCTGTTTTCTTTAGCTAATGATATTAGTAAATGCAGAGGCAACTGCTTGAACGTCTTCTTCACGGCTAAGACTCACAAGCCTGAAATACCCTTCAGAACGATCATCAGCGAAAATGGCTCATGGCAGCAATGTGCTAGCCGGTACCTTTTAAAGAAGCTCTCGGTGATCAAGGTGGATGATCCCTTCGAGACAAAGAATTCCCAAAATGTGTCAGATTACATTGAGTACAATAGCCAGGTCGGTTACGCATTTTCTGTTGATGTCGAGGATTTGTTTTATTCAGTTCCTCAAGCCGAACTTTTAGTTGCTGTGAAAGAATCTGTGGAAGTTACTGGCGAAATTTCCTTTCAGTCTTCAGCTGGTATGTCCCTTGTCAATTTTTTAAAGCTTTTAGAATCTTATCTCAGCGTCACTTTTATCTCTTTTAACAAGCAACCTTTTCTTCAGCGTAATGGTGTTTGTATAGGTTCATGTGTGGCGCCAATTTTGTGTCACATTTTTTTAGCATGCATTGATCGCCTTTTGGATCAAGATTTTATTGGTGGCCCTGTTTTAAAGGTCTTCAGATATGTAGACGATTTTTTAATTCTTTTGAAAGCCACTAATGTCTCCACATTCGCAGACTCCATCCAACAGGTCCTAAGAACATTTGAGAAGCATGGTAAAGGCCTGGGTTTTACCCATGAAATTCCTGACAACAACGAATTACGTTTCTTGGATCTGAGGCTGAGGTTGTGCAAAGGATATACCTGCTGGGCCTATTTCCCGCGTGCTAACAAAGAGCTATTGCCCTACGACTCAAATCATTCTAAGACTGTGAAAAGAGCTATTGCTTCGCTTTGTCTGGAATCTGCGCTTCGCAGGTCGTGTCCACACCAAATGCATGCTAGCTTTAATAATCAGGTCAACCGCCTTTTCGCTGCAGCCTTCCCTTGATCGATCATAGTGGCCATTGCTGAAACCCTCCTAAAGAAGTCTGGTGCCCGACAAAAAATGGCTGTCGCGGAACGCGCGAAGACAATGCCTGAGGTGATACCTTATGTACATAAGGTGTCGCATAACCCCAAAAAAGTGGCCAGCAGGCACAACGTGCCACTTGTGTTCTCGGCGCCAAATAAGCTGGCGAAGCTGTGCCCGCGCATTTGCGGCGAACGTGAGCGTGGATGCAAAACTAAAGATGAAGTAGCCTATGTCGGATGTGCTCTAGGAGTGGTGTATATGATCCCACTTTCCTGCGGAAGGTGCTCTGTCGGGCAAACGGGGCGTTGCCTTAACGATCGTTTAAGGGAGCATGCAAAAAACTTGAGGGTAAAAGACAAGCTGGCGAACCTAGTTTCGCATGTTATGGAGTGCAAATGTGTGCCACGATTTAACGAGGCTAAGGTTCTAGGCAGAAGCGCAAGCAGAACATCCAGAGTCTTGCTGGAAGCTTTCCACATAAACAAAAAACGAGATCAGTGTGTGAGCGATGCCTCAATAACGTTGTTCTCTGCGGAGCGGGCATTTCATGAGACGCGTTTAAAAAGTAACTGATTATATTTTTATTAGTCCTGTTTGTTTCTTCCTTTTTTCCTTTTCTGTTATTCACGCTGTCGATTACTGGCTCTTTGTGGCTTGCTGTGTTAAGATATATATCTTAACTTTTTTTATATGAAAGAATGTTGACGCCCCTGGCTGTGTGCATGATATGATGTGACAAGGCTTTAAATACTTTCCCTGAAGCGAAAAATAAAACCAGTTGTTAGTAGCGCTCATCCCTTGTGTCGTCGTTCTCTCGCCGTGTTTGTCTTTTTTAGCGCTGACCTGTTTCAAACGTAACGCAAAACAGGCACACACTGCTCTAAGTGTCTCCATCTTTCTCAGTTCTTTTGTGCTATATTTTGGTTTAAAGAGTCCCTGAAAAATGTGTTTTAGGTTCCCTTTAATGCGCTTGCATTATGCAGAATATACGCCTCCGAGCGTTTATGCCACGTGCAAGACCTCAAAAACGAGGCGAGCATTTACAACATATTTTTAAAATTTCGCGCTTCTACGCCTCTGGGCGACTAGCGAAGCCAGTCTATAGCCGGGTTTACTATAGCAGGGGTTTTGGCCGAATCCGCGCGCAACGTGACGTCATGCAGCGCTCGTTACATCAGTAGCGGAGAGCTATCATCGGTTGCCGTGCCAACTGTTTCTGAAGTCACCATGGCCGCGGCCGGACGGTCCGCCCTCCGTAGAGCTCCCGTGCGCGCTGGCAGCGGGTGGAGAGGCCGAGCGAGTGGAGCCGGCGGGGGACCGGCGACATTTTAGTGTCCATTATTGGCCAGGACAGAGGCAAAGGCACGACAAGGCAGAAAATAGAATTTACCTAGAGACTCAGCTTACACAAAACGCATTAAAAAAAATTTGCTGAAGGATATTTTTCAAGCTTCCTGCTTTAACATCCTAGGTAAACCGCAACATTATTGAGAGCCCATTTCTGAGCCCTTTTAAGGGCCGAAGATTTCTCAAGCCACACATCCACACCTTTTTCCTCAGCCTATATCAACTTTTTCGTGGAAATTAAAATGTGTGTGTGCGTGCATGTGTGTGTGCGCGTGTGCGTGTGTGTGCGGGAGGGGGGGGGGGCAAATGCGATCGATGTCCGGGATAAAAATTTTGAGAGCGCGAAAGTGCGATTACAGCGTGTATCTATATTCTGAGCCGTGAAGTTTTGCCGAGAGACACTGCAACCTTACTTTTGCTTTTTTAATTTTGTGAATTCAAACACGAGGTGCAACCACATCACAGCTAAGTCTAAATACTATAGTTGCTCTAACTCGCAGCGCACAGACACAAGGACTAGCAGTGAGGTAGATGGATACAGTGTTGTCCTTAGTGCAGCGCGGAGTCTAGGATAACAGAGAGGTATACGAACAAAATGTTGTCCTTAACGTTTCTTTGCGCGCTGCAAAACCTGCGGAAATTTAATACCAACTAGCTCAACAAAACACCATTGCCAGACAAACAATAAATAAAGAATGTAAATGCAGTGCTGGCTCCATGGTTGCATAGAACCTTTTTCCCGCGCTTCCTTTTTCCTATGGAGGGTAGCAAGAGAGGCATACTGCCCCTACCTTGAAACGTGAATTAAGGTTTCGCTCTACAAATTAGATTCATTACTTGAAATGGCCGCCCTCCTCCGAGTCGATAAACTGTGTGTGGTGCACCCAGAAAATCAGAAGCAATAACCCAAATATTACTCTTTGCGCCTGGTGAACAATACCAATTTTAGACTAGCTGTCTAGATGTGAAGTCAGTGGTCTGGTGGCTTGCGAGGGAGCTTATAGCGACTGCTTCTTCCTCTGTGGATCAATGAAAAAGTTGCTAGTTTCTGCACCTACACTAAACTGAGCAATTTCTCTCGGCTGTATGGCAATTCATCCAAGTACTGCGAGCAGCCAAAAAAAAACAATAGTTTGCTTCCTGCTGCTGCTCTAATAGGTTATCATAACCGTGGGATCACGAGGACGCATACAGGTCGGAAAGTCAGCGGTGAAAGGTGAACGAGCTCTAGAGTGACCCAGCTGAACAGTTGTGCGGTGGACTCACGGGAAGAAGGAAGCGTATTCGGCGAGCATATCACCACCACCTGTTCACCAAACAGAAGACACACTCTCCGGACGTTAGCACACGCCCTAAAAACCTCGCGACACCAGTCTGAACAGAACCCTCAACAAAGGCCGCGGCTTATTTTTTTCTCTTAGCGTAGTTTCTAGTCTGCCTCCCTCAAGAAACAAGCCCTACTTAAAATCTCACAGCACACGCTTAAAGCTAAACAATCATATCTGTGCTCTTCAGTTCTCTGTTCTGGGCTCAGTGTTCTATACAAGACCGAATGGACTTTTTGTGGGTCCATAACAGCCCAGCAGCAGGGACAACCAGGCGCCTCACCAATGGAAGACCAGGAAGGAGCCTGCCAGATGTCGTTCAGTTGCCAGTAGAGGAAACCCATGTTGTGGCCCAGGCCGTGTGAGAGGTAGCTCCTCCAGCGCCGGAACGTCTCGGCGGCGTTGCGAACGCCCATCGCTTGGTGAATCTGCGCATGTCAAGTAGGAAAAAAGACGTATGCGTTGTTCGCTGCGAACATTGATCACGGCTTCAGTTACCTTGTATTAACCAGTGACCCTCACATAATTCAATGCCACCTACGCACAAATGACTGTGGACCACTGACTGTGGTGTCTTAGGTACCACGTAACAAAAACTGCAGCTGGGTACCTCGACGTAAAAAAATGGCAGTGTATCTTTGAATCTAGAGTACATCTAATCACAAAATCCGTGGAAGGAAAGGTGCGGCCCTTTTTAAGACATTAAGGGATACAGCGCGACATGAGACAAGGACGAAGAAAGACAAGACACCACAGCGCTGTGCGGTTACAGCGCTGTGGTGTCAGCGCTGTGGTGTCTTGTCTTTCTTCGTCCTTGTCACTGTTAGCGCTGTATCCCATAAAGAATTACCAACTAGCCCGATCTGCCACTCTTGCCTTTTTAAGACGTTTCTTAGGTGGTAATAGCAGTAGTAGAGCACTAAGCAGGATTTAATGCGCAGGAGTTCAAGTCTCGCTAAACAGTGAATCAGGCGTCGGCGTAGTAAGCGAAAAATCACGAGCACGACTCAAGAAGGTGGGCCACCTGGTCACATGGCATGGCGGCGTCGTCACAACTTGCCCACCGTAGCAGGTGACAGTTAAATTATTGGTCACTCGGGAAGAGCAGCATGCGTTGCACAATGCCCAGCACTGGGAGCAGCTGCCATCGCAAAAATGAGGCGCTTCGCTTAACAGCTGCTCCACTTGGCAAGGAGGGGTATGAGCCCACCCAAAATCTATGAATGCAAGGAATGACCTGCATACATGTGAGCCGCCGTCGGGGCTCAGTGGTTATGATGCTCGTCTGCTGACCAGAAAGATGCGGGTTTGATCCAGGCCGTAGAGGTCGAATTTCGATGCAGGCGAAATTCTTGAGGCACGTGTACTGTTTGATGTCAGTGCACGTTAAAGAACCCCAGGTGGTCCAAATTTCCAGACACCTTCAATACGGTGTCTCTCATATCCTGAGTCGCTTTGGGACGTTAATCCCTCCTAAACCAAAGCATGTGAATTCACTCATCATGCCATAGCGTCATACCCTTAAGGCACAGTTCAATAGTCCCCTTCAATTTTTTTGGCCTGCTGACATGTGCCCGGCTACAACACCTCCTGTTCCTGGATCTGGGCAGGAGCATGGTCCTCCTCCCACTAAGTTTAATTGGACAGCACGCTCAGATTTTCAAGCCGATTTTGGTGTCTGACGTGCTAAAAAGTTCTACCCTACTTTTTGCTGAAGACATCGCGTTCTGCGTCTCTCGCTGCCTTCGCTGCTTGATATGTCATTACACTCACTCGATCTTCTTCAGCCTTAGCAACGCGCCCGGCAGCCTGTGCGGCCTTCTAACCCTGTTTACGACGATATAAAGCTATCGCTGGTGCCATAGGTGAGCTGTTCTTTCTATTAGCTAATATGGCTGCGTTGCACGGCTCAGGCACCGAGTATTGCCACCTAGTATTTGGAAGCACACAAGGATTAAAATAAAAATGACCACAAGGAAGATTTACCTGTAGAAAGTGCTTCGTTTTACATTCACTTAGCATTAGGAAGCGCACAAGAAACGCATGAAAGAAACATCTGGGAACAGCACAATAAAGAGGCAAACAAGACGTATAAAATAGCGCAACACCAGAAAAGGACATGAAAGAACACACACGAGCGCTATCACACACACTAGTCGTTGTCTGATGTTGCGCTATTTTATACGTCATGCACTACCAACAAGCCCAAACCGCCACTTTGTAGGCAGACAAGGGACTCTCAAGACCGGGCGGGCGCTAACTAGCAAATGTTTATTGTCAAGGAACCCAACACCATATAAGCCTGCAACATGCGACAGTACTGAAGCCAGCGAAGGCACCTCAAAGAAAACTCAAGTGGTGTCAGTACTGAAACCGAACAGCTGCAACCCGTGCAATGTAAGACGTGCGGACCGAAAGCAAACTGAAACGAAAGATACGATTCTGTCTTTAAATCGAGATCCAGTTGTATCAAAACACAAAAGAATCAAAGAAGGGAAGCAGACGTGGTGACAAAGGAGAAAAATAGAGATAATGCAAGTTTGAACAGCGAAACCGAAGGCTGTATTAAGAGCAGGTATCAAAGCTAGGCGCGCGAGCATGCAAAAGCACTAAAATCAGCGAAGGAAAAGTTTACAATAAATAAAGACAAATTCTTGCTCAATCTTCAGCAAAGCCAACAAAAATGCAAAAAAGAAAAACAAGGAGAAACCGTAATGAAGAAGCAATCCCGGAAAACAAGCTAAAGTCAGCTAAAACAAAAAAAGCAGAATTATACTCAAACCATCTGAAAGACACCAAGAATGCCAGCAAATAACAGGGTAAAGCGAAAATATTAACAAATGACACACGAAGAAGCTTCCCTTAAAACGTACGAAGGTAATCGAAAAAAACTTCAAGACGCTCAAGCTTCGCCTTGTGAGTAGATGCGATAGCGCCTTTTCCCTTTTCTCTCTTTTTATTCCTTTTATTTCTCATTTCTCATAGATTACCAGTCCACAATGATATTGTTACGGGCTCAAAACATTTGCCCAATATCGGTTCACGCCGGGCATACCAGGCGCACCAAGTCAGCTTCCGATAGCGTCCAACTGCCCCAACTTCACCGCTTTTTCTCTTTGATTGCTTTGTCTTCACTCGGCCCTGGCATTTGGCCCCTGCACAGCCGAAGCCCTACGGCCCTGTTATGAGCGCCCCAAGAGTGGCAGGGCTTCAGTCGAGCGACATGCAATAGTTAAGTTTCCGCGAAACGGCGATCAGTTGTGGTGAGGCGCGCAATCTGATATTTAATGTCACTAATCCTGGCCACAACCACGTAAGGGCCATTTTAGTGGGCCAGAGACTATTGGTGCATGCCGCGGCGCCTGTCTGGTGCTCCGAAGTCAGACGATATCACCGGGAGCGTAGATAACATGCCGGTGGTGGCTATCGTACACCGTTTCTTGAAGCGGTCTTAAGAAGCAATGGATCGCAGGCGGGCAATCGGACGAGCTTTTTCAGCTAAAGACAGGATCTCGAAGATACAAAGGTTGTCGCTGATAGAAAGTGGCATGGTGGTGCCCAGAGTGTAGCGAGGCTGGCGAGCGTACAAGAGGCAACATGGACTCTATCCGGTCGTTTTATAAGCGGCGGTATTGAAGGCGTATGTGATGAAGGGAAGTATGGTATCCCAGTTCTTAAAGTCAGAGTCAACATACATGCCAAGCATGTTGGCGAGTGTCCTGTTTATGCGATCCGCCAAACTGTTCGCCTGTGCACGATTTGACATTGAGTACTTTTAGGTAACCATGCACAAACGTAGCAGCTCTGCAACGACATCGGCCGTGCATTGGCGGCCTCGGCCACTGATTACCACTAGCGGCGGTACATGTCGTAAGAGGACTGAGTTCAGAAGATATAGTGACACTTGAAAAGAGGTAGTCGATGGTAGAGCAGCCGTCTCACAATAGCGTGTAAGGTAGGCCGCACATACCACGATCCAGCGATTGCCTTTCGGAGACTTGGGAAAATGTCCAAGCAGATCAATTCCAACCCGATCTAACGGACAGCTGGGAGGCGTCACAGGCCAGGTAGAGCGGAGGCTGGGCGTTTGTTAAGCCGGCCGACACTGCGTGCAACTGGACACATATCGTTCTGTAGTGGAGCGCATTTTCCGACGGTAAAACCACTCTTGATCTCGATGGAGCGTGCGAGCCGATCCCAGATTTCCGGACGCGACGTCGCCGTGCATGACACGCAAAATGAAGGAGCACAGAGCAATTGGAACAACGAGCAGGTATCCTGGCCCGCAGAGAAGTAGTTCTTTTTCTATAACAGTCCGTCGCGGATACGAAAGGGGCGTGTAACTTCCTGGTTGCGCGCGGAGGCAAAGGGGGTCGTAGAGCCGGGTTTTCACGCTGCTCAGTTTTAAACTCATGAACGTCAGGAAACTCTGGAACGATGGCTGAGATGCAAAGGCCCAAACTGTCATTGTCACACTCGGTTGAGGGAAGCGGCACTTGCGAAAAACAGTCTGCATAATTGTATCGCATCCCGCTCTTGTATACATTAAAGTCATGCTCCTGCAGACGGAGGGCCTAGCCTGCGAGGCGACCACAGGGATCTCGGAAAATAACAAGCCGACAGAGGGAGTGATGATCAGTCGCAATGGTGAATGGGCAGCCATATAGGTATGATCGAAATCTATGCATAGCGAAAATCACAGTAAGGCATTCTGGCTCGGTAACAGTGTAGTAGAACTTTCTGATGGGCTAGTTGGTACATCTCTATTAAATAGCGTGCGCTAACAGGACGTGCACAGGAAACTTGGAGGAAACTTCTTTCCTCTGTCTCCAAGTTTCCTGTGTACGTCCTGTTAGCGCACGCTGTTTAATAGGTAACAGTGTAGTATCGCTCTGCCTTGCTGATGGAGCGGCTCGCGTACCACGCGTACCCAGAGAGTTCGCGATAGAGTCCAGCCGATCCGACTTCCGCCTGTTTTTTCCTTTTCCTGCTTTGTCTTCACTTCTACGTTGCAATATTACCAATGACGTTCGTTGATTACAATCACAATTACCGATCATGTTACCTAATGACAATCATCAATGAAAATTACCGGTTACCGATGACTGTCTAGGTTAGACTAAACGACACATACTTTGCCACTACATGCTCATACACATGCAAACCAATTGTTTCAGCAGAATGAAGCACCACAACACCACTTTTTCTTTCAGCGCTATTGCTGACGCTTATTGCGGATGCCTAATTAGCGTACTTATATTTAGTTTTCTTTTAACTACTATAACAAAATCACTCATCCCTGACACACTTTACCGTGGTACACACCACAACACGTGCACTTACTGCCGCTCTAACACGATTGAAGGAACGACCGTTCGTGACATATTTATTATGAAGGATCGTTGGCTGAAGCGTACGCGTGATTATTCAGCAAATAGGCTCGCACGTGTTATCTTAAAAGGCGTTCACATAGATCTTAACGAACGCACCACGAGAATAATTATTAACAAGGACTTAACTAAAAATATCCTACTCCTCTCGTCAGTGAGCCAAGAATGCCCCTCGCCCCTGTTTTGTTCGCATTATACTGGGAACCGTTCTGTGCGAACATAATTGCGAGTGATAACATACGATGTTTTACACTATAATCAGAGCGGCATCAAAATTTTATGCTATGATGAAGACTCGGCTGCTTTCGTGTCGATGAGCCAACTTTATTAATGCAATGAGAATAACCCAAAGGTTTTGTGATGTGGTTGGATGTCACATTAATCTGAATAAACCTGTTGAGTTATAGCATGACCACTGGAGCTGCCCTCCTGAAGTTAAAATGTCAAGTTTTGCCGTACTCCATGCACATACCTTGGTATTCCCTTGACTAAGTATCAGAATAATGCCCAGCACTGGAACACGAGAACCAGGGAACTAAACCAGCAGGTGAAGAGATAGGTTGTCGATATTTGCGCGGGTGGGAATTTGCAGTGTGTTCTTCCTTTCCAGATAGTGGTAGACACTGCAGGTTTTGTTTCGCAATCAAGCGAATGTGAGCAAAATTCACCGAGTGTTTGCTACGTTTGTTTTTCACTCGACCTTTGAGAGAACAAGCCGTGATACCTTTTCCTGCTGTTAACTGGTGGAGGCCTGACGCTACCTAATCTCATTGTGAAACAAATGGTGTCCACGTTTTAGTTTCTCACAGACCAACGCGACCCTTTTCTTCGAGCCTTCCTGCAGCTACGTCTCTCGTCTGCTCTTCCAAACATAATCGTTTTTTCTAAAGACTGCCTCAGATAATCTGTTAGCGCGTACTTGAGGGATGTCCTTAGTGCTTGTAGATATCTGATCGCAAGATTTTCACTGCATTACTTCACCAATATGCAAACAGTTGAATGCAGATATTGTAGACATCATTTTCCAAAACCAATGTACTGGTCCTAGTACAGCGGATGCCAAGTTATATATAAAGATTATCTAAAACGGGTTAACAAATGGTGTTCCAAGTGGAAGTTAGAACATTATTCTTCAAATTGCAAACCAATACCTTTCCTGCCAGATACATGGCTACAAGTGAGAGGCGTGTTGGAGCCATGGGGGACTAACTGCCTCTTATGCAGAAAACCAGTGTCGAAGATTATTTCTCGATTGCTGGGACGCTGTATTCTTTTCGGACATCGTGCAACGTACCGTTAAAAAACCTTCCCGCTCACACACAGAGGTATTCAGTTTCAAGCTTTTAACAAGGAACTGATTCCATGTGATATGCTCTTTCTTCATGGCTCGCATGCGATCTGGCAATCTCGAATGGCAGTCAGAAATAGGGATGCCGGTGTCTACCCTGTGTGAAGTTACTTTTGTTGACAATGTATGGAAGCTACCTGATATCCTCAGGAACCGACGTTTCTTTCATGATGCCGCTGAAGTGATGAATGTCCTCGTTAAAATGGAAGTACATAAGTTTTCATGGCACACCAACCGACACGGTTAGGGTGTTTGTGTACTTGTCGCAACAGGCAATAAAGACAAAGAAACCTTGGTGACATGGTGCCGTGTCCACCTAGTACGCAGAGGCCGTGAGCTTTAACCCCAATGCCGGCGAATTAGTTTTTTTCATCGGAAGCTTCAGGGAATATTTTCCGTCACGTTTCTGGCGCCTTCCTGTCAATCCTAGCTCACGGTGACGGATTTTCGACTTAACGAGCTGTCTACGTTATCGCGTAAAAGTGCACTACCCATGAGCGCCAAGAAGTGGAAAGGTAGGGCCGCAAACACCTGCAAAATCTATGAACGGCAAATATTTGGGGCAGTCTAGGAAACGCATTTTTTCGTGAAGTGAAATCGATGATTTACTAAACCACGAGGCACGTGCTTTGCAATGTAATCAGTCGCAATCACTTCCCTTTCTATTCTGCCGTTTGGCGTCGCAAAACACCTCGTCTTCGCCAATGAAGACCTACAGGATTTTAGGTCGGCTTTCTATTTGTTCCCACATTCTACATTGTGCTGGTTGTGGTTCCTCCCTTTCAACTTTTCCAACACCTGATGAGGCCGTGAATGTCTCCCTGGTTGTCACAGGGTCTGGTGTTGTAGGCCTATACTGAAATGGATTCCTCGACAATAAACAGCTGGTAGTCAGCGCCCGTCCGCTCTTGAGTGTTTCCTTGTCGGCGTCTTTTTTTCCACTGCTCAGTAATGTTTCACGTAAGATCCAACTTGCCCAAACGGAAATTTTGATGGGATGAAAGAAGGTGAAGGCGAGAATTAAGCCGCTAGCATTGTCATGCCCTCAGTATACGCAGGGTGAAACGCTGGGGCGACGATCGGGTGATCTGAAATATCGAGAAACGAAAGTTCTTCTTTTGTGGCAAGGCTGGTTTGAATGTCAATGAGCTTGTGGCAAGGCTTAAGTATTGCAATCTTTGAGATAATATTTGTTTGATGATCGGCTTGCGATGCCACGTGGTGTCTTGATGATGTCCGCCGCCTAGGTTTGCGGAGAATGGCGGAAAAAAATCATGCTTTAAAAACTTCATCCTGGTAACTAAAGTGATAATACAGGAAATCGCTAGCTGCCATGCTATTTACGACTGCGAGCAGAAAGATGCAAAGCAAAGGCGAATGACTGGCTCGCTGGATCACTGGACACATTATTTGTGCTTTGAGGTACGAAGCGGTGCTGTCCACCAAAGAGAACGCGTAGCGCGTTACACGGCTGTCATTGTATCTCGTAAATTGCTGCTAAAAACGTCTTGAACAAGCCTATTAGAGTTTTCGCTGTAAACAAAGTGGTGATCATATTAGGCCTAAAATCGGGGGCATACGGACTGTCCCAACCCTTGCAATCAATGAAAATAGAATGCTTCAGACAGCAAACTCCGAGATCAATGATGAACGTACCACTGGCTCGCAACAAAATCCGTACAAGAAATGCAGTAAAACAGTTGATTGGCGTAACAGTTCGAAAAATATTAAGAATAAAACAGCCAAAAATCAAAACATTTCTTTTCATGACATTCGGCACCAATGGCTCACATCTTTTATCCTTCGCTTCAATATGTTGCTGCCGTCTGTAAGTGTCCTTTTAAAGTGGTCCTGGTTTTAAAGCGGAGTTCCACAGCTGGCACGATGAACAGCCTGATATGAACGGGGCGGCCACGTTATCACGCCTGTGCCGAGTAGCACACCATGGGGTACGCTCGTCCTGCCCTCGTGTCCCCTTCCCTTCTTCTACGCTGCCTGCATACACGCTTTTCGACTACAACGATGACGACACGCTTTGGCCCGGGAACCTCACTAACAGCTAGATTTGTGAACCGTCTTTATGGTTCATCCGTCCCCTGTCGTCACCATGGCCACTTTCTAACCGCTACCAGAAATGTTTCTGAGGTACGTGGACGACAGCTTCTTTGTGAGAGACCGATAGCACACGCGCACTTTTCTCGATCACCTCAACGCCACTGAGCCCTCAATCATCTCAACTGTTGAGGAAGCGACCTGCGCTAGTCTTCCGTTCCTCGACACTGTGGTAGTTCCGTACTCCGACTGGCCTTACATTTCGCGTCCACCGGAAACTCACCTACTCTGGAAGGTATTACATTTTAATTCGGAGAATCCAGTCAAACGCAAGCGGTCAGTGGTCGCATCACTATTAACCGTGCCAAGGAAGTATGCTCTGAATACGTGGTTCTAAACCACGAGGAAAATAATCGAAACGACTTGCAAAGAAACGACTATCCGCTTTCGTTCATCCGGAGCACGGAAAAAGGTTTGGCTCCACCGAAAGAGCCTGCTCTATAGGGAAATATGAAGTAATGACACAACGGTACCGAAACCAGCTCTTGTTCCGTATGTTTAAGAAATCAGTGACGCGCTTGCGCCTATTTTGCTCATGCGCGCATCACTATTGCGCATGTTCCAAAGAGCAAGAAAGAGACGTAGCGCGAAAGACCAGCTTCCGCGTGGCAAGTTTTCTGGCGTCATTGACAAAATTGCCTGCACCGACTGTTCATCAGTGTACCTTGGTGAAACAAAAGGGTTGACGAGAAGTGTGAAAAATTCACCAGAACGGCGACCGTAAAAAAAAATGAGCCGTCGTTGAGGCAGCGATGGAATATCCAGCGTTAACACACCTAACAGAGGTCGCCGGTTCGAATCCCTACCGCGAGCTAGGCTAATGTAACTAGTAAGTTCATGGTGCACGAAACGCGAAACTGTGTTCCACCACCCCGAACACACTGCGACTTATGATTGGGCCGCAATGCTCATATAAATATTCGTAAAGACGTAGAATTGGGGGTACATAGGCCCCGGTTCGAATACCTGCCACAAGCTAGGCTCTAACCTAACTAGTAAGTGAATGCTAAATGAAACGCTAATAGTATGACACCATCCAAAACATTCTGCAGCAAATGGTTGGGCCTCAAATTTACACGAATATCCGGACTAAGTGGCCAGACTTTCGGGCCTGCCATACTGGGATATATATATATATATATATATATATATATATATATATATATATATATATATATATATATATATATATATATATATTTATATATATACCGGACATCGTGCAACATATATTTATATATATATATATATAAATATATATTTATATATATATTTATATATATATATTTATATATATATATATATTTATATATATATATATATATATATATATATATATATATATATATATATATATATATATATATATATATATATATTTATATATATACCGCATCAAAACAGCTTAATCATAGCGGTGGCGCTCGGGGAATCACGCTTACGTCTGCTGTTATTTTATTCCTTTGTGTAATAGCCTCGATTACCGAGCAACCACATGGTTATGACTTTCGTTATAATGCATGAAGCAGAGACCCGAAAAGCGAGAAGTAGTGCGTACTTCGAGTGTGCACACTAGAGGGAAAGCTGGCACCTCTACATTTCATCGCCATGGGCAACCGAGGAATTCGGGGAAGACAGTACACCGGATTGACATATAGTGCCTTGCTCACTGTGCTACGGATTGGATTTTTTTCAGTTTAGCTTTCGCCATTCTAATTTTTGCTGATGTTTTGTGCGCTTTGCGGTTGTGTAGTGCCGCTACGTACGCAGTTCATTTGAGATCCGAAGCGACCGAAGGCGCTTAACTCGAAGTGAGCTGAGCACAGTGTCTGGTGCCTGCTAGGCCTAAATTCCGCTTGTCCTCTCACAGGGAGCAATTTACGCAGCAAGCTATGTTTTGCTCAGCGGGAACCTGTGCTACCTGTCCAGTGAAATGTGAAAGAAAGGAACAAGTCTTTTTTTCTGTGAACTGGAAACTCAGCAGTCGGCTGCTGTGGCCACTGCACATTTCTCGCAGAAGTCTTAGTGACGGTTTAAAAGCGAAGGGTACTTAGACAAGCGCAACTTACGTTTAGCGTACTCGCCGAGCATTGCGTTTCGTTCATTTCGAAGACTGGCGGTGGCCGTGCATTCCATGCAGGAACGGTTTGCATTTCATGAAATAATTCAAACAAATACCCGCATGTTGCATTTCTCAGTACGAACACGGCCGTCACTCAATTGTTGCAGGAGAGGTTTTCGCCTCCTATTTCATGTTTTTCGCGGAAAAATGTATAAACGCAGCGTCAGGACATGCCAAGAGCTGGCACGCTTGCGCGCAAACTAGTTTCTCATTGAAAAGCGTGGGTTCTGGTAAGTTTCTCACGGCACGAACATATCCTATTCACGGACACAGGGTGCATTCCGCAAAAGCAGACTACCCCAATGAAGCATTTCTCTTTTTTCATAATTCATATACGGAAGCTTCTAAAGTGTAGTATTTTGGAAACTAACAATACATTTTTTAAAGAATATTTGCTCCAAAGAGTGTGTCAGTTAAGCGCAAAAATTGTTTCCCACGCTTCGCTAAATTTCGCGGTATGAAGAGCTCACCTTGGGCAAATTCGATGGTCGTTTACGCCTACCTGCTTTTCTGCTAATTTACTTCGATTTACAGTTGCCATAATTTATTACAGGACATATTTATTGCAAAACAATGCTTCCTTGCACAATATAATTTCCAAAAATTTGTATTTCAGCAATCGCAGTCATAATTTAGGGCCAAACCAAATACGCCTTGCTCTCTTCACGGCATTGCCATGGCGGATGAAGTGCCCTATAAGAAACCCGCTGACGGTGGCGCCAGCTTTTCCTCTAGGTAATATTAAGAAACTCTATGAGAGCATACATGTCGTTGCTATGGCCGCTGCCATCTTGGATTCTATCCATGGAATCAGCGTAGTCGGAGGCTCGATACGCGACCAGTAGAGCTAACGCTGTGAAAGTTACAATGAAGTCAGTAGCCGAGCAGGCAAATAAACCTGGCCGTGAGAATAACTGCGACGAAGCAAAGATAGCGACTCGCAAAAGAATGCGTCAGCCTGCCGTAACCTCGAGTCATTTATCATCTAGGCAATGCCTAATACAGTATACGCGGACGATGGCCGCCTGCATGCTATATATGCCAAATCACTAAAAAGACTTCTAAGCGCTACAAAAAGCGGGGGAGTCCAGCTGCTTGCCTCATTGTGAATAAGAGAGCCGTAGCGATCCCGAAAGGCCATTTGTTTTTGACCATGGCCAGTGACCAGTGAAGGCCATCAGCCAGGAGTCCTGACCAGACGGCATGCCGTCAAACTGTCGACTACTTTCATCCGTCATATGCTGTGCAAATTTTTGATGCAACCGATTTTTTCAATTCAATTCAATTCAATTCTTTATATTCAATTCTTTATATTATCATTTCTTCAGTACAGTACATAACATCACTGTCTGGATCCTTAGCCAAAGGCTAGTTATGGATCCATGCAATAAAAGCAAAGAGATTAGTGAGGACAAATGATTTCTACTGCATGCCAAAATAATACACATAAGAATGGTGGAAAAATGCAAAGCGTACAAGCAAGATGGTTCAAATTACAGATATACAAGAGGGCTCATGACAGAAAAACATATGAAGACAGGAACAGCATTTTTTATACAAAATAAACGCAGTTGCCTTAGAAGTGATTATTCAATGACATATGAATGGCAAACCCAACATAGACACTACAGAGAATAATAAGAGACAATCACTAAGCGATTTGCATTGTAAATCAGGTAATTATTTGTGACAGAAAAAAGGTCTTTAGTGAAATATAAGGATTGGACGTTGCAAAGACTGCACAGGGGATTTTATTCCAAGTTTTTACCCCTTGATACTCGAAGCGGCGCTGGCCATAGTCATTGCGAGATGTAGGAACCAGAAATCTTCCCCGTGCTGCTAAACGGCTGTTAGTTGGGGCTCTATGGAATGTGTTCAAAGGAAAAGGGGAGGTGCCGGAGAGGACTCTTAGTACGAGTAGTGCGACGCGAAAATCTCGAAGCTGCAATGCCGGCATTATTTGGAGTCTAAAAAACAAAGGGCGAGAAGGCGTGTATGGTGTTGTGCAAGTCATTATTCTCAGTGCCAGCTTCTGCAGGCGTAAAACAGGTTCAATGTAAGTGATGTAAGTGAACCCCCATGATTCTATACAGTAAGTTAATTGGTACTGAAAGAAGCTAAAGTATATTGTTTTTAGTGTGTGTATTTCGAAATGTCGCCGAGCTTTGGCCAGAACGAAACATGCATAAGATAGTTTGCTACGCAATTTTTCGATATGCGGTTTCCAGTTTAATGCAGCGTCTAAGGTTACACCCAAGTACTGAATAGTCTTAACTTCTTCAATTTCTTTATCTCCTATCGTTATTGCGGAGCAGGTATTCTGGTATTTTTTATAAGGGGATGCAAATATAATATATTTAGTCTTGCCTATGTTCAAAGTGAGTCTATTTGTTAAAAACCATTTATTGACTCTCTGAAGTTCTGAGTTTAAAGTATGCTTGGCTGTTTCAACGGAATTAGCGGTCACCAACAATAAGGTGTCGTCGGCGTACATAATGGCACGGGTATTTATTAGGCAATCGGGTAAGTTGTTTATGTAAAGTAAAAAGTATTGGCCCCAGTACTGAGCCCTGCGGAACACCTACGGAAATAGAACGCGAACTTGACGCGTGTTCGTCAATAATAACACACTGCCGTCGCCCAGTTAAATAGCTTTTAAAGAAATCGAGTGATACAACTCTGAACCCATATCGTTCTAGTTTCTTGCATAAAATATCGAGATCCACAGTGTCGAATGCCTTCTTAATATCCAGGAATACACCAACAGAAATATTGTTATTACTGAGTGCTTCATTGATTGAGTCAGTTATAGAAAGCACAGCCGTGGTGGTCGATCTAAATTTCTGAAAACCATGTTGGGACGTTGACAGAATTGCATTTTTAGTCAGGAATTGCGTAATTCTTTTAGCCAATAGTTTTTCAAACAGAGTGTGGATACAGCTAAGGATTGAGATCGGCCTATAGTTTCCGAGTTCATTAGGATTCCCACTTTTGTAGATAGCGACTACCTTGGCGAGCTTCAACATATCAGGATAGATGCCGGACAGAAACGCTTTATTAAATAAAGAAGCTAAGGTGGCAGCTAGGACGCCACTGTTGTTTTTAATTATGGAAACCGGAATACCATCGAGACCCGTGGCCTTAGTAGCATCCATTGAATTAAGTGCACTCATTACTTCGTCACTGCTTATTTCTATAAAACCGAAGGTCTTTTCAAGATACTCAGGCAGAGAAGGTTCGTCTGTGAGACCCATACTTAAACGTAAATCAGCACCCACTGAGCAGAAATGATCGTTAAACTGATCTGATAGCAGGTGTTTATCTGGGGAAAGGGCCAGGTCAGGAAGTATTCGGTTTGATGGAGTAGGCTGAATTATCGAGTGCACTGTAGCCCAGAGTTTCTTAGAATTGCCGGCGCATGCGTTTATTTGGTTACTAAAATATAGCTTCTTCTGTACACGCATGGTAGCAACAGCTTTATTTCTATGAATCTTATCTCTAGGGGAGCAGTCTATTCTCCAAAAAAAAGCTAATCGAGGAAGATAACCACACGCATTGAGATTAGCTTGCCTGAAACTTGCAATCGCACACCTTACAATTCGTATGAGAAATGAAACTGAAAGCATATGGCGACTGAGGAGAACCGTGAGCGCGCGGTTGCGTTTGCTGCCGAATGCTTTCCTTTCGGCCAAGTTGTTTTGAGAAGAAAGATGCATCTCCATGCAAAATGCTCACTGAATTGTTAAAAGCGGACTAGGTGCACCAAAAGGAGCGAGGAAGAGCAGCTCTCTATTCCACGAGACTACTCACTACTCATCTGATTACATGACAGAAACGGCACAGTATTTATCAGCCCCGTCTCAACGGCCAGCCTTTAATCACAGCATCCGAAAGTCCGTTTACCTCGCTCACGCGTATTTGTAAATGGAAATTAAAACTGTTTGTATGTTTAGGAGGTTTCCTTGCTTTCATAGTGGCCAGAAAGCTCCGCACATTGACATTGTACCATTGGCAACTGTCTCCAGCCTTAAAATTTGGTGCCGTTGTCCATTTAATTGCAGTTCTTGCTTGTCGCGATTTCAGTGTTCTACAACTACCAGTGTGCTATAAAGCTACAGTTCTCATTTCGCCTTGCGCAAAGGCGCAAAGGTGCAAGTATTTATTCTGCTTTTCGGAGACGAAAAAATCGCACCTGCAAGGATAAAATTCCCAGTGGCCGAATATGCTGCTAACCACGTGTTAGCTTAGGATGACTTACCTGACTAAGATATGATATCGTGTCGTAGTTCTGGCCCCCGTTCTTGAAGCTTGCACACTTATTTACCGCAGCAGAGCCAAAGTGGGTGTCTATGGCGTCCATGATGTTTCCGTCGCCTAAAATGAATACAAATTCGCACCTATATTTAGCATGCCTCCAGCAAATACACAAGGCTTTCTCTGAAATATGTAGTCAACCATTTCATGCTGTTGGCAGCAAGGGCGTGAAACAGGACGGTCGTGACACCTGATGCGAAAAAGCTGTAATGCTAGTCGGATTTACTCTCGACGACTGATGCTTTTACTCTCATTTCTGCGTTTGCCCTAAGCCGAGGCTTTGCACAAATAACATTTTTGGAGTATAAAAGTTGGCGGAGGTCAGTCGATGAAGGGGTGGCGCTCCAAGAGCGTGGACATAGGATGGGGTGATGTGGGGAGGACGGTCGAGTGTGGTGCTGGGGATGTGAAGCCCCCTAGCTAGCGGGCCAGCGGAGGAGCCGGCTGCTGGGTCGCGCATCTGATCGGCAACTGGCTGTTCCACTACGTCTTTGAATTCAATTTGGTCCCCGCATTCTCGTTTTGCGGCTGCTTGGGCTTCTGTGGGTGGCGCGGTTGAGGATAGATTTTGGTGGCTAGGTGGGTAGGAGGCGGATGGTGCTTCTCGAGGGTGCATGTATGTGGGGCTGGGGCAGTGAGTCGTGGGTGGCGGTGGCTAGGTGGGCAGCCGCAAGTTAGAGGATCGCAGTTGCTAGCCGGCTGGTGTGTGGTTCTACTTGAGCGTGGAGGATCGACTCACAGTGGCTGCACACGGACGACGCCGGCATTCTCCTCATGTGTGGCTCCTACTGCTCTCGTAGTAAAAAACAAAGTGATCTGTGTTTTCATTGGTCTCAAAGAGTGCTCATTTCTTTTAAAAATACCCTAACGAGGCTACAACTCCTCTGTGCCTGTCTATATATAGCTGTGTGGCCCAAAGCCCGCTTGGATCGGCACATAAGGCTCCTCGGGCCGAGCGTTTATCATTGAACGTCATTTCGTCCTGAGCGGATGAACCCACGTGCAAGAGTTCTCGGCATTTCCGGCAAATTCTTCGCGGGAAGCGCGGTGAGTATGCCCCGACGTCGTCCGCTAGCAGCCGAGCGAGCAGCGCGCGAAAGACAGAGCAGCCCATGACAGACCGGGAGCGCTGCCCGTGCGCTTCGTAGTTCCAGCACCGCGGAGCATCCGCCGGCGAGACGTTCGGGGATCGTGATCTGCGGGAGCGACGTCCTTCACGACTCCGCCACGGCAGTCTTTCGACAGCACAACAACCGTGCCTGTCGTGAATGGCTGCGAAAGCCGAAGACTTGTTACTTGTTTCTCGTTGAGCTTCGAATACCGTCACGAGGTGGTTGCCGCGGAGAGGGAGTGGGCTGTAGGTATTAAAGAGAGAGAAAGTGGATCGGAGGCGATAGGTGGCAAGAAGGAAAAAGCAGTCGCCAGGCATAGTCGAGGGGTGGGGACCGTAGCGAGTGTGTGCGGGTGGAACACTGATTGCTCAACTGAATCGGGCCAGTGAAGAAGGGGTACGATGTGCTACACAGTGATTGATGGACTGGATCACGGCAACTGCAACCGTCGGGAGGGAACAATAATGCTCACGCATCCTCTGCCACAAGAATCGCATTGATCCTCTGGGACTCTTTTGAAGTGCTAGTCAGGCCCTGTTGTTCTCTTAGAAAAGCAATGCAATGAAAGGGAGTGGCGCATCTTTCCTCCCTAATCCCTTTTGTGGGCAGAGTAGGCATTCCAGCAAAGTCTGTAAACAAGTTTTTTTTTGTTTGAAAAATTTTGTACTCAACCTTACTTACACATTTTGGACATTGCCAGTTGCGAGTAATGGTCGGCCTCGTCAAACTCTTTAATTAATCTGTTACTCAGTTCAGAGGTTTGTTTATATAAAAACCTGTAGGACGTTCTGCATGTCTTACCGTTTTGCTTTGTTCCACAACCTCAATGCGCCATACCTACCAACCCAGGTTATAGATTGCATTTGAGTTAGTACCTCACTGTACCTTTCTTTTCAGCAGCTCCCCAACCTCCGCATCTACTATTGTTACTAGCAACTATTTCAGAAGATGCGACTTGTACATGCTTTAAATTTGCACTTCATGGGCTAAACCAAAGCTTCTAATTTCTATCCTTTGATGTATTGTAAATACATCAAATATGATGTAAATTGATATGATGTAAATTCGCTGTATTGCCGTTTTCACAGCTGGTGCGTTCAAAGAGCTCCAGTCGATGTAGTGCGACTTTTGTCTGAAAAGGAGGGACCACATAAGCTGAAAAAATTTTTGCGGTTTGTCTCCGCGTTGCTTCCTGTGCCATACTTACTTATTTCATCTAATGTTACTTTCTTAATTTCACATTACTGTGATCCCTTTTGATGTTGTAATAGTTATGCCTGCATATTTTCCTCTGTGTTGTTAAGTTTTTTTGTTGCCGAGTTCGTTGCAACATCTCTATTTTCCTTTGTTTTGCCAATGCTCGCTGTCTGCCAGGCGCTGCCACTCAAGCCCTTTGAGGCTTCGGTAGGGCTGTTTTTCTGTGTGTAGAGAATTGACATGAATAAACAAATAAAAAGATGCTCGCTGTCTTGTTACAAAACAAAATATTACAGCAAAGCTTCACTCCTGCCATAGCCGAGAAAAGGCGCGACGTACCAGCAGCTGCTTGATCATCAGACACATGGCCTTTGACGTATCGAACGTTGCTGGCACTTCTGCACTGTATTACGTAGTGACAGGGTAAGTGCTGGATGAGGGTTTCTTGATCACATTCTAGTAGCAAGCGCCGGCTCCTCAGCTTTCGGAATAGGACCAATTCTAAAAGCATTCCTATGCCGGGCTGTAGCCGTAACCGACGAAAATATGCAGCCTTAATGAAATAAATAAAGCCCAAGTCCTTTGTTTCGGAGCCATGCAGTCGGGCTTCTTTTGTACCCATAGCGTCCCCAACATCTCAAAGCAGGAGGGACAGATTTCCTCAAGCCTCCCAAGCATAGGAATGCCAGTTGTGCTAGAGAGCCGCACTACACGAGCGCAAACCCTTTCTGCTCCCCATTAATCACAAAGGCTGTACAAGCTCACTTGGCGCCGCAGGGCACCTATTAAAACACGTATTTCGACTACCTCCGCACTACGTGTCATGGCAGTGGCAGTGTTGATTGCGCACATAAGTGCGACCTACCTCATAGCCTTTTCACAATACCGTGGAGTGTGAGGCGGCAAATTCCACACATGGGATGATCTCATGCGCTTGAGGACAAACCAGAACTCTTGGGAAGACGCCGCCTGCCACTCCACTGCGGCGTAAAGAGCCTGTGCAGTGCAGCGTAGTTGACACCGTCGTTGTCGCTGCAGAAATCGGAGCTCATCTAAACAGAACACGCGATGGAGTTGCAGGTAGCCAAGCACTTAAATTCACACGTGGCAGCCAGGCTGGTTCGTACGGCACTCGGGTTGTGAGAACGTGGTGTCAGTTTTGATCCCTGCCGTGGCGGCTCATAACATCCCTGCTACACGGGCGTTTCGAATGCCTTCAAGCCGAATGTCATTTGATTCCACTCCTCAGCTTGCACTACTACACGAAGTTTTTCAGTGGTGTTCGGTTGAGATGACATTCAAGTCAACGGAGCAGAGCGGAGACATTTCAAATTTTGGAATGCCTCCAAATGCGCACACAGCTTTCACCGGCCAATAGCCGTAGCTTCACCCCAGCCACAGTCGCGCATGCGGCTGCTTCGGTTTTGTGGCTCATTCCAATATCAGATGCTCGCTTTTTTATGCTTATTGCTTGGAAAATAGTTTGTGTGCTCGTTAAATCAGTGCTTAAATTGGGCATCACCGAACATTTACCGCGGGAGCGGTAAATTCCCCCAGCAGAGCGCCGATGAGGCCAACTGCACTCCAGTTGTCTTGTTTAGAAATAACTAGAGCTCGTTTGCATGATATATAAAGCGTTATCTGCGCTTTACTTATATTGAATAAGCTACTGTCTTCTGTAACTGTTGCACCGGTGGTTGTGTACGAAGTGCAACAACTACGCAGAAAGAGCCGACGCGATCGCCCGCTTGGTAAACACTTGATAGCCGCCGGTTTGCTGACGGATCACCAGCGCTTCTCTCTAATTGTCGCTGATTTCTCCAGTGTGGCCAGTAGTTAATTTTAAATCACTTCATCCGCAAGTATGCTCGCTGAACACTCGCGTTTATTATAGAGGCCAAATTTTTTTGCTGACAAGCTTGCGACGGTCACGACTGCTGCTGGCCGCGTAAACGATTTTTTGGCTGTCTCTGTCATACCGGCGCGCCCCGTTCGTTGTAAGCGCGCTATGCTATGTAAACAAACGTCGATTTTAGGTCACTGTTGTCAAAAATATACTCGCAAGTCATTTGTCTTGGCTAAAACTTGCGGATTTCACTCTTCGGACTTGCTGGGCCTACCCGTCGCAGAAGGGGTCGTCGTGTATTTAAATATAAAAATTCGGCAAGCGTTTATTGATGGCAAGTGCTTAAGTGTGCACATTTGAAAGTAGTTTTGGTTAAGGTAGAGACAAGCGTAGATAAATTCACGCCGTCACCTCATGAGCCTGAAGTTTTCGCTCAGCCACCGATCTGCCGAGAACATGAAGGGCGACCATCCGCCGACCTGATTTGTGGGTGTCGTTGGCCTGAAAAACGTGCACCACTATACGATATACGATTTTTGGTCGTGCTGGTGGTGTTGTAGTCTTGTTAGACCACTGTGACCACTCTGACCACTGACGTCGTAGTCACGTTGTTGTACGCACCGCAAACGACCGAACGGGTAAAAATGAAACACCATGGTAGCAGCGCCACTGCAAATACGGATAGCGAATGCTGAAGCTTTCGAATGCGTTTCGAAATTGTAGTGCAGCCTCTCGGTAGTACGTGTTGTCCGAATGCCATTCCAGTTTTCGAATTTCATTCGACTCAGATGCAATTCGAACGTTCCCGTGTAGCATCGGTATAAGGCGTGAGCGAAATGCACAGCAGCTCTTCTACTGAGGCTTTAGTGGTCGACATTATTCCGGAGTCCCCTTCTACTGAGCAGATGCGAGATGTAGCTGTGAGTGACTGCCATCACAGGGGAGACTCACCATATACTTGGTGCTGCCTCTGCAGGAGGAATTCGGAGAGCGGGTACTTGATGCTGGCTGCAGGTGCGACGCGCAGGTAGACATCCCTGGACGGGTACGACTGCAGGCCGTGCTCAGACACGAACCGAGCCAAGGGGAAGAAGACGGGAACCCAGGCGTCCGTCGAGTAGGAGTAGTAGTGAACTGCGGCGGATGGCACGAAGTTAAAGCGCTGCTGCGGTGGAAGCCTTGCAAATATACTTTAGTTGGCGAAAAATGAGTTCCTTCTGTAACGGTGCGGAAAAAATATATAAGCAATGTGAGACTTGTTCTGCTGTAGAAAGCTTTGATGACAGAGCTATGCTGATGGTATCTAATGGAAAACTTTTAAGCTCATTATACGAAACAAAAACCACGGGATCACTTCCCATCACGTTAGCTACTGTGGTGACCGCAATAAGAGGCACGCTGCTTGCTGTAAAAGCGCAGTTCCTCGTGGTCGTAACCTCCAATGTTCAACTGCTGCGTAAAGGATGTCGCTCAGGCAAATCTCCACCTTAAGCATAGCATCCCAAAGGCAATATTTCCTCGGCTGCTCAGAATCTCTGCATATGTATTCGAAGTGCGCGTGTCGTTCCTGTGGATGGCCGTACGCCAATCAACCTTTCGCCCTTGGGGAGGCAGGAAGCTCTGGATATTTCTGTTGTGTTATGATATTCGTGTTATGCAGATACCGCAGCAGTTTCCTAGTGGTATGAGCATCCGTTTCGCATGGGAAGGCGCTTGGTCGATCCCCAGTGCCGCCGGGTTCCCACCGCTGATACAGTGGGTACAAGCTTTCCTCTGGTCTGGGGCTCGGCTTATTTAGGGTGAAATGCTCGCGAAATGGGCGTTTGACCCCTCTTCGAGTAGAAAAAACATACCTTGTGCCTTGGCGCTCTTTGGCCACAGATGCCCTTGCGCAACAAATTGCATCATTATCGTGCTGTAATGGGTTATAGGGTGACATCTTTAATTTCCTAATATGGCATAAGTTTTGCTATCACTCCGACCATTCACGATCGCTCACCTGCCATAAAAGAATAAAGGACATCTAAAAGGAAATTCATAGAGACCTATAAAAAATTCATAGGTCCCATGTCTTTTTAAGTGTGTGTGCTGTGTGCATGTACATGTATTACATGCACTGAAGTTTGCCGATAGAAGACCGGCTGTCCACATCACTGAGGTGAGCTCGGAAAAACAGAAAGAACGAAGCGATGTAGCAAAAAGAGGAAACGGCGGTGACCTAGCCAAAGGCATATGTGAGAGAACGCTAGAGAGGCCCTCCTAAGGAGTCATGTGACCTGTTTCTCAGCACTGGACGAGGAGGAGAGGAGAAAAAATAGTTTTCGAGGAAAAGAAATGACGCGTTAATTGTCTCACATCTTGGTGGTCACCCGTAGAGCACCGTAAAGGAAGAGCAGAAGGTGGGAAAGAGGTGCTGTAGTGCAGGGCTCCGCAATAACTTCGACCGACTGGGGATCATTAACGTGCACTGGCATCGAACAGCAAACGGGCTTCTTTGAGTTTCGCCTCTATGGAAATGCGGACACCGCGGCTCGGTTGAAACACAGAAACTCAGGCTGAGTAGCCGAGCACTCTCATCACTGAGCTACACCACCAGGTAGGAGAGGAGAAGAGGCTGAAGGACGTGTGATGATGTAGGCAGAAGAGAAACGGGAAAACATAGAAACACATAAGGAGTGCGCCTAATTACAGTGGTGAGTCGAGACACGTGTTGCGCAAGACTAGAAGCGCCCCCGTAGCCTGAAGAGTTTGCCCCGCTCTGCCCAAATGTGCAGTGCTCCCTTGCGCATAGATTTCCGTGCGTAGCGCAGAGAGCTGTGCGATCTCCCGCGAGAAAAGCATGGGCAGAGAAAGCGCGCTGTGAGCCGCCATAACCGTGGCTTTCTGCCCCAGCCCATTGCACGACGCACTAACTGTAATGAATTCTCAGAGATGTTTGATTGGAAGAATGAGATGAAATGAGAAAGAAGTTGGAAGTCGAAGTTAAAAAAGCGTCACCGGCATAATATCAGCAGGCCTAGAATGCCTTGCAATAGGAGTCCGCATGGAGCCATAAGCGTGTGCAGCTGAGTATGTATGGCGTGCACAGCGCACATGACCAAGGAGGCGAAGTGCTCCCGTTTTGCATGCCATCCATCACCACCTTCCTTAACTAGGAAGGAGAGTCAAATAAAAAATAACTTACAGGGCGGTTAAAACTATGTAACGCGATATTGAGTGACACCCAGTGTAATGATCAATTGATGTACTCCTGCACTGGCAGGCGGCTGTTCCAGGTTGACCGTGATAAAGGGAGGTGCGTTAATGACATCCGTGGGTGTCGTTAATGCAGCTACCGGTTACGCCGACGGGGACGACGGCGACGAGAAAGCTAGGAACGGGCGCCTAACAGCTATCGTTGCAAAAAATGGAGGACGCTTAAGCTTCGCATTTAAGAGTGGAACGCGACAGCGTCTTGCAGCGCTGCCAGGAGTCCACGGAACGCCGTCGTTCGTTCGTCACGTCGCCTTTCCCGTTGGACAAATCGCTCGGAGTCTCTAGGAGGCCTCTCAAAACAGCCCATCCGCCACTCGAAGAGACCACAAACGGGCTCCAATGCAGTGGCTCTGTGAATTTGCCGTTGTACATCTCCTTTGAGATTGCGATTTTAGAGAAAAGGAAAGGCGCAGTAGCTGTCCCACATAAGGATCGACAACCCAACCACGCCGTGAAGGAATTTAGTTTGGAGTGAAAGAGAAAAGACAGAGAGAGGCCGTAATGGAGATCTGCATCTCTCTGTTGGCGTCACATTCGTTGACCACAACAGCACACAGACGCGTACTTCACAGGCGCTCAGGCGGTACGTGTTCCATGACATCGCAATGGTTGACAACCCAACTAAACGTGACGAATAAAGGTACGGTCACCGCTGCCTGTTCGCCTGAAGGCCGGAGCGGTCGCAAAGGGTTTCGCCTACGCTGCCGTCCGCAGGGGCGAAACCGTCGTGTTATCACAGAGCTCCACTTTCCATCCAGTTGAAGTTGCCCAAGATTTTGTCTGTCGTTCCTTCAAATTGAAAATCCATAAACCCTGAGCGATTCAGTGCACAATAAAGAAGCCCAGGTCCCCGAAATTACCGAAGCCTTCCAATACAGCGTCCCTCATAGCCTGAGTCGCTGTGGAACGTAGAACACCATAAACCCAAAGTCAAACCGACGACGATCATAACACCCCCTATCGTACCTCAGCGCAAGCTATTTGCATTTGACGATGAAATTTAGGATTCTTGGCTCATACTATGGAACAGTACGTTATGCATCAAGACAAGGCACCGGTGAACGAGTAGACACACACAACGCTAACATCCAAAAAATTTAATGGAAAAAATGCACACCCATTTATAAATGCAGCATTGCAGTATCATAACAAGATATGCTTATATCAGCGCAAACCTATGTAGACATTTTCTGTTTAGAAAGTCTGACAGTAGGTGTGCGTACGCAAGCACATCATATTCTGGCTATTTTTTTTGCTTCGATGATTTCCTGTGTGGGCCCCTCTTTGCTTTTTCCAAGTAAAAAACACTAATCGAGAAACGGCCTGCCATTGTTACATGCGTTGCGGTTATGCTCACGATGGCGGTCATTTTAGCAGCGACCAGTTTCTCCTGCATATTGTCGTCCTTACGAGAGCGGAATTTGGTACACTACACCTTCTTTAAAATCAACAAACGGCGCTTGATGTTTCTTTTTGCGTTGAATCGACACGTGACGAACACATTTCTTTGCCCTAAACTGGCTGCCCAACTTCCAAGGGGCGGAAAACAACTGAGAAATCCATCAGCTTTCCAATGGGCTTCAGATTGTGAGAAATTGTATGCAGGTACGGAATTATATTTTTTCCTGTGGTGTGCCTTTGTCAGTTGGGTCAGAGGTTCGGCGCTGCGCGAAAATTTCTTGACAAATTATCGCTAACGCGCGAATATGTTCGAGGAATCCCCGCAATACTTTCTTATCGGCCGGTGGCGGAAACTGTTCAATAGCAGCTGATTTCTGCGGATCTGGGCGTACTCCCTGCTTGCTAACGATGTGCCCTAGAAACAGCAGCTCTTCGTAGGCAAAGCGACACTTCTCTGCTTTGAAGGTTAGGATGGCGGACTTTTTTGCCTCTAGTACTGCTCGAAGCCTTTCTAGAAGGTCTTCAAAGTACGAGGCGAAGACAACGACGTCATCTAAATATACTAGAAAGATGTGACAATTGAGGCGTGCCAGCACTGTATCCATTCCTCGCTGAAACGTCGCTGGTGCGAAAAACAGACCAAATGGCATCGCCTTGAAATCGAAGAGGCCATCCGGAGTGATGAATGCGGTCTTCTCGTGATATCTTTCATCGAACTCAATTTGCCAGTAGCCGCTCTTGAGGTCCATCAATAAGAAATACTTGGTGTTGCAGAGCCGGTCCAGTGTGTGTCCCATACAGGAAAGGGTGTAGACGTGCGCCGTCTTCTTTTCTGACTAGAAAAACCGGTGCCACCCACGGGCTCTCTGAAGGCTGGATGACGTCGTAGCGAAGCATTTCTTCCACTTAGTCCCGCAGTGCTTCTTTTTCTTGCGGCGAAACAAGCCTCTGGTGGAGAGGTCGGCTGGTCGCTTCTAATGCGGTGCTTGTTAAGCGGCGTTTCTCACACCTTCGACGACGACGAAGGGCACTGGCAGTATACTATAGCTTCGAAGCAGATTGCGCATCTGGCCTTGCCTGTTGCGGAGCAGGGCTGGGTTTATGTCGAAAACGTGCTTGCGATCTCTCTTACGTGAATCCACTGGCATTTGATCGCAGAGAGCGAAGGCATCATGAACGTCAGATACTTCGTCGAGGAAAGCAATCGGCGCCCGTGTGCTGTGCGATGTCAGTGCACGTTAAAGATCCGCAGGTGGTCGAAATTATTCCGGAGCCCTCCACTACAACATCTCTTTCCTCCTTTCTTCTTTCACTCCCTCCTTTATCCCTGCCCTTACGGCACGCTTTAGGTGTCTAACGATATATGAGACCTAGACTGCGCCATTTGCTTTCCCCCAAAACCAATCATTTTTATTATTTAATTCCTTTGTTAACATGCCCGTATTCTACGCTGAAGTTCGTCAGCAGCAGTTCGGCTGGCCCAATGCGGAGATGTGCAATGCCTCTTGCGGTGCCGATTCCGCTCTCTAAAAGCAAAGTCTTGTTGCCGTCTATTAGAGCTTCCTTGTTCTTGGCATCCGTGGCCCCTAAGGTTACCACAACGCTTGATCTAGGCGGGGCACTCATTTGTTCATACAGGACACTCACGAGAACATACTGCTCTATGGTCGCCATTGAGGGGATGCCTTCGTCCGTCGAGAGCGTGATGAGCTTGGAACGCCGATCAATGATCGCCTGATACTCATTAAAGAAATCGATGCCGATTATCACGTCGCGGAAACATACTATGAAGGTGTCGCGAATCGATAACGCGTCCCTGACTTTCTGAAGTTGAACGCTATCGCGTGCAGGTCCGAACGAAACAACAAAGAGACAAAGAGATCAAACAAAACAAAACGAAGCCATATTTATAATTTAAAAGAAAGGGGCCAATAAGAAACGGAAGCGAAAAGAAGAAAAAAAAGCACTCAATACGCGTACAACACTACAGAATAAAGGAAAGAGTTACCAGGTACTGAGCGTCCTAGGTGAAGCGGGGATGCCTTGCAGACAGGATGGAACGCGGGTGGATGGACTGCGACGGGTTGCAGGCATCGCGTCGACGGAAGCGGCGAAAGAGAGGCGGGTGGTATTAGGAGCGGAGAAGAACACAGGGAGACGCTGGTTGTCTCTCGTCAACAGCCCGAGGAACTTGGCAGCAGCAGGAGAAGCGTAGCCAGATCTCGTCGACGGCGGCCCGAAACGCCAGAGGCTTAAAGCAGGCTAACCAAGAGTCTCGTTAGGCAACACGGATCTTGAGTCCATCGGCTGCCACGTCCACGCTTGCAAGAAACGCCGGAGGCTTTCGTAGGTGATCCAAGGGAGGTCCATGGCAGCACGGGCCCAACGTCCGACGGCTGGCACCTCCACGCTTCAACGACGCGAACTCCGCTGCGCTGTCTTCCTTTACACCTCGGTTTTCTGACACGTCAGTTCTTCGCTTCTAGTGCTCGCCCTGCTCTTGGTCGCCGTCGCCTCGCACACACCCTTCGCAAGCGCACACGCGCAACGCTGGGCTGGCACGCGCCGCGCTCGGCTGTACGACGCACCGCGTTCACAAATCCTCCGAGGATCTTTAGTGCACCTCACGGAAGGTCGCAGGTTAGGTATGCCCCTTGACGGTCACTTGCTCTGTGCATCGCCCCGATGGCGTAATGAGGCGGTGCGAATTGGTCACCCGTCCCAGGCGGTCATGGCTACCGTCAATTGCGTGGCGAATGCTCTATTCACCACCGAATATACGGCGCCTGTGTCGACTAGAGTGGTCACTTTCCCACCGTCGATAGTCACTTCAAAGTCATATGTCCTAGCTCTTGCGTTGCACATCGTCCTCTGCCTCGAGCCACGGCTTCGTCGCATATGTGAATCGTGGGTATGGCTTGTTGTGTTCGAAGTTTTTCTGGGTGACGGTGTCATTTTGAAGGCGATTCGCGTCGTGATCAAGGTAGTCATTGTGTGCGGCGTCGATATAGCGTGTGTAGCGTCTTCATGCGGCGTGGTCGGTGGAGGAGCTTACCTCCAAAGGTGCTTTCTTCAGTTTTTCCTGCAGGGGTTGAGGGACCTTCTGCAAAGAACCGCTGCGTAGCTGCGGCTCGGTGACGCAAAGCGTGGCGTGCACGGTGATGGTGAAAGACGGATAGATTGGAATTGGGTTTTGCCAAGAGCTCGTCTGCTTCAGCTGACTGCGGCATCAACGTCGCTGCAGAGGCCTGTTGAGCTGTTGGCTGTGGTGACGAGGCAGACGGTAATACTGAAAGCAGCGACATGGCTGCTGCTGCAGTGCGTCCCTTGCCTTCAGGAGGCACTGGAAGCTCTTGCTTCCTCAGGAATCTCTTGCTGAGGCTACCTGGTGTGTTGTGGAGAGGGGCGGCTGGGCGGGAGATGCTGGGAAGGAGTCCCGGAGATAGGGGGGGGGGGGGGCGGCCAGGGGATTCCGAGGCGGGCAGGGTTCTGAAGAAGGCTGCGTGGACGAAAGTGAGGTTCGTGCTGGGCCAGAATCTGGGGGCGGCGAAAACGGGTCTGCAGCGTCGTAGAGCGGCAGCGGGACGTAGGAGGTGCCGAAGTCCGCTAAGATGGTCGCGCGCAGCTCGTCATATGGCCGGCAGCTCAACGCAGGGCAGGCGAGTCGGCGCAGCAGGTCGGGCGGGAAGATATCGCAGAGGACTGCGTATTTGAAAGGCTGGACGGTGATGTCGTTCAGGTACAGCGCAGACTCGAGCTGAGCGAACCACCCGCCGACGCCTTGAGGCCGGAAAGCCCGAAGCGGCGGGTCGAAGGCTGGGTCCTGCAAGCCGACTATCCAGGAACGCAGGTGAGGGAGAACGTGCGGCTCGACGGGTCACCACAATGTGGAGGTCACCAAGGAAGGCAAACCGCGGCCACATTTATTGAGGGCTGCCGGAGAGGAGACAGCAGCGGAGCGGTGGCGGCAGCGTCCCTTGCCAATGTCCCGAGCGTTCCATTCAGCGCGTGCTGGGGCACTTCGTCGTTTTCGCCATTTCACCACTGCTGGCCGCGCGGGTCGCTACAATGACACGTACTTCTCTCGACGCAGATACTCGTGGATATCCCGCTGTCTTTGGCCTGGACGGGGTCTTGGGGCATCAATTGAGAAGCTATGCAAGCCCATTATTTTATTAGGGGCCATGTCGAGGTATGTTGCCGGTTCGCCAGAATGGAAGTAGAGCGGACGACGCTGGCCAGGGATACTTCAGAGGTCGGCTTTTCTTGGGTGAGCTTGAAACTTAGTTGGGGCGGGCGGGCGACTGAGATCTGTGGGGCGGTGTATACGGCTCCTGGCACTGAGTGAAACGACGCCTTTAGCTGCGCACCACGGTAGTATGAATCATGGCCTGGGGTTGTGTGGCCGTCGAAGTAGCGGTGCAATGAGCCTGTTCGTTTTCTTCTCGCACCACATTCATGAGTGTGGCTGGTTGAGGCTGAAGGGAAGTTGCCAGCAGTAGTGTTAGCGTCTCGCGAACGATTTCGTGTAGAACTTCCCGCAAGTTATCGCTGGTGGTGGTCGTCGTGTCCGGACGAACTGCATAGACATAAGCAGGGCGGTTGTAGTGCTGACTGCCGACGTCGATGGTCTTCTCGATCGTGCTGGCTTCTTGAATTAATTCCTCAACGGTTTCCTGCGGCTGGCGGACGAGGCTGGCAAAGATTTGTTTTTCGGTCATCTCAGGTTCGGCGCGGCGAAAGAGGCTCTTCATTTCTTCGACGTAACCGTGCATGGGCTCGTTCTGAAGCTGGATCTTAAACTCTAGGAGTCGTTCAGCTCTTTCTTTCCTCACGACACTGGTGAATATTTTCAAAAGTTCCTTCTTCAATAGCTCCCATGTCTTTAGGGGCAACTCGTGGTTTTCGTACCATGTACCTGCTGAGCCCTCCAGTGAGAAAAATACGTGTCCAGTTTTCGCCTCATCATCCCAATTGTTGAATGATGCCACGAGCTCAAATTGTCAAACCATTATTCTGGCTCTTCGCTTCCAGATCCATTGAAAGCTGGAGGCACCCGCGCTTGCTGCAGTATGATGGGGTCGACATCTTTGACGAACTTGTGATGCTCGTAGCAGCGTCTTTTCTCTGTCTGGTGAGGAGCGGCAGCGTCCCGAACTCAAGTTGCTACCCTTGGAGAAGTTGGCTGGCTCTGTGAACTGGTGGCTCGTCCTCCAGTGCGAAACGCAGAGGGTTGGCGTCGTCAGTTGAAAGGGGTGTCTGGTACATGGACGGCTACCCCGGCACCTCCACCAGATGTCACGCAGTAGGGGCAGCAGTCCGGCGTGAAGTAAGAGAGCTACAAGGGTTTCGAAACGAAACTATTAGGCTGACTGGAGCCCACAACGAACAGCATGACTCGGCGGCGGCGTAGCAACAAGCGCGCTCGGCCGTCGTCGAAAAGAATGCCCGCCGCTCTCTGCATTGCTCAATTTAAAGCTGATAGCGAATGTTTGAGATACGGCGTGCAAAGTTACAACATTTTGGAACAACGTAGAATAAGGTCCGCCTGGATGCGGTCAATCGAGATAAATGTGGTCGCGTCTTGTAAATAAAGCGATAAAGCAGCGTGCCGGCAGCTTGAAGAATGAACAAAGAAACACTACAAAGACTGGCGGCAATATTTCATTTCATTTTCCCGTAGTGAGCGAATTAAACAGCATGGCTAGTTCTGCCAATTGTTTGCTATCTAAGGTATTCGCGACATTCATGCCCTGGCAATTCGTAATGAGATCTTTCGTCCATTGGGAGAGGTTGAGAGTACCCTGCCTAGCTGCACTAACCCCTGCTTTCTCTGAGCACTCCTTGATTATGTCCGCGGTCGTGAGCACCAGATTCCTGGTGCAGCTCGATACTTAGCTGAATGTCGAGAATTTTAGCGCACGAGCTCGTTGGTAACATGCTGGGCCAAGAGAGTTTGCATCACAGAAACACCTTTTTGTTGCCATCGGCGCGAAATTGAGCGTTTCAAGGATGCGTACCACGTTTAGGGAGGAGGGAAAAATGGCACTGCCCAGAGGAGGCGTTCTCACTTCGTACGAGCACGTGGTACTAGCAGGTGCCGAAATGGAGCTTCGCTGTTGAACAACGCCAAGAAAAGAGGAAAGAATATTCTGAAAATACGCCGAGGTTTCCTCCCCGCAGTTGAAAAGAACGAGCATGAGCATTCTGCAGACGGCCAGCAATTGCTACCTAATTAAACATCACTGACCAACATAGGTGATAGTTAAAGGTCAGTTGTCTAATCCACTCGTCTTTGCTATGTAGGTGTTGTCATCCTTCGTCATCTGCGTCATGCTCCCGGCCAACTTTTGCGCTCCCTAGTCGATCGCGAGGGAGCGTACGCCCTTGCACGGCGTGGCTTACGCAGGCACTATCATTGAAGCAGCCACGAACGATCCGTTTCCTGCAACAACGGCTCAGCACAACTGTATCCTCAGTCCCAATTTGAAGGCCTCATCGTGAGCGACAACAGTCAGCGTGCCAACTTTAAGTGAGCAATGACCGTTCACGGCACTCTGGAGGCTCGCTGGCTGTCAACAACACAGTTGTCTAATTCACTGGTCATGGCCATGCAAGTCGCTGGCCATGACAGTCTTTTTCAAATAAAAAAACAGTTGTTTACTACTGATGAGGATGTTGAAGAGCGAATGCCGCAGTGTATCGGGCAAGTAGATGCTGCTTGGCGTCTGTGACGTTGAGTGTGTTGCCACCCTGGCAGATTGCAGTTAAATTAATGGTTGATCGCTAGAGCTTGGCCACCCAATGAACGCTGCGGCATGTTGCTGCAGTGCCGCGTGTCTGCCACAACGTTGTCAGCGCTAAGCATGCAGCCCACCACCGCTTTCTCACCACCACCACGTACCTCGAAGCGCGATTGAGGCGTCCACTGACTCAGGGAGTCAGTTACGCGCCCTAGCTTTCCTCCAAATCATGGAAGTCTAGAACGTTGTAAACGCGAACGCCAATGAACACAATGAATGCCGGCGGCCTATACCTTCAGTGCCGTATTTATGCCGCAACGTTGTCAATGCAAACGCACGCAGCGCAGAACTGTCACTACCGTCACGTAGCTCAAACGAAGGTGTCCATTTGTCCGGGTGGGGAGCGGGGCGGTTATGCAAAGGCTCCCGCTCCCGCGAAAAGCTCAAAGACGGCTCGGCTTCGCTCTCATGCATGGCCAAGCTCGCACCGACTAGGCCAGCACTCTTTTTGGGCCGTCGCCCGGCGGGTCACGTGGTCAGGCATCGACACCGCTGCGGAGAGCGCATGCGTCAAGCCGGTAGCGGCGGCGCTGCCAAGGCCACAGCGCAGCTGCGGTCAAATGAAGGTCAAACTGCAGCCCACGGCGAAACTCCACTCGACTAGGCTTGTAAAGCTGTCGCTTTAATACCTAAACAATCAACTCATCCCCGCCGGCGATCGCATTATTCCCCACGTACACCTCGTGTCAACCTTTCCCTGTCGGTAATCATTACGAACATTCGCAGCCTCCTGCCAAAACTGATACTGTATCAAATCTTATATCACCGTCAGACAGCCATTTACTTGTATTAACCGTAACATGGTTGAACAACGACATAAATGACTCGAAGCTTCGGTTTGAATTAGAAAATTTTTGTCTTTGCCACGCCTATCGCAAATATGCTCTCGGAGGAAGAGTTATAATTGCCATCAACGACAAATTATCGTTTTCCGTGATCAATGTAGCATCGCAGTTGGAAATTTTATTCCTCGTGTGCCGTGCTGCACCACTGACAAACTTAATTGGTGTTTGTTATAAGCCACTCGCCGTAGTCCCGACTTTCCATGCAAAACACCCTAAGTCACAGATCCTCCTTTTCGGGAATTTCAACTACGCCAATATCGACTGGAGTGATCAGCCGCAGTCCATGACCAGCCAGGAAGAGCCAAGGGAATTCGTTAATAATTGTCTTAATTTAAATTTGACCGAACTGGTGCCTGAACCACACGCGTCAAAGGAGAAGCAGCTAACACTCTGGACCTCATACTGACCGCTAATCAGCTCACAACCCCTTATATATCTCCAGGAAATGAGCGACCTTAAAAAATTCATGCCACTTTCGACTTCACACCTGTATTAAACGAAACATCTCGAAGAACTCTTCGGCTCTACAACAAAGGCAATTACGAAGCAATCAGCAATTAAATCACTTCTCCGCATTTGAAACGGCCTTTTATGCCAGGAGTATAAAAGAAAACTGGACACTTTTCATACATAAAATAGCCGAAGTAACCAGGGAATATATCCCAAGAAGCAGTTTTAGGAAGCGTAATCAGAAGCCATCTTTTACAAAAGCACTAGAAGTGCTCGAAAAAAACGTACATTTCTTACAGCTAAGCGACAATGAATTTCAAGCTCGTGGCAAGAAACCCCGACGCAGGACATGCATACTTGTCCGCGATTGAAAATGCTAAGCGCTTCTGCTAAGAAGCAGATATGCCAAATTTGGTAGTCGATAATCCCAAGAAGCTCTGGAGAGTGATAAACCCAAAGGAATCGCGCACTGTCACTCTCACTAACAATGCTGGTGTTACAATGACCGACATCGAATGGGCAAACGCATTTAACGCTGCTTTTTCATCCGTTTTCACTGAAGAATCTGAAGTGCCCTGTTCTCCATTACCAACTGTTATTACTACAACAATGGAAGCCGTAACGTTCAGCAGTAGTGAAATTTTGTGCATAATTACAACATATTAATTCATCCACCACCGGCATAGATGATATCAACTCACAATTTTTGAAGAACACTAAACTAGTTTGTTCTCGTATTTTTGTTCACTGTTTTCACAGTCCCTCTCTGAAGGAACCATACCAGACCACTAGAAAGTGGGGAAGGTCGTTCCCGTCCACAAAACAGGTACTACTTAATTATCGCCGCATTTCATGAACATGTGTACCCTGCAAATTTAAAAAACATGTCATTTACAGCCAAATCATGCAATTGCTAAGTTTCAATAACTTCTTCCATCCGTCACAGCATGTATTCCGCAAGGGTTTTCCTGCGAAACTCAACTAGCTATAATTTTTGGTTATTCATGCCAACCTTGATATTACTCTCCAATCTGATGCCTCATTCCTAGACTTCGCGAAGGCATTCGACAAATTACCTTATTAACGCTTGCTTCTTAATCTTCCCTCAGTTTAACCTACATCCAACCATCATCACCTGGATTAAAGAATTCATCACGCATCACTCTCTCTTCATTATTAGCCAACCCTCCCACCCGCTCCCAGTCACCTCAGGCGGCGTCCCGAGGGGCTCTGTCCTTTGTTATTTCTCATTTACATTAAAGACTTGCCCCAGCAATTATCTTGTCATATCGGCTTGTTTGCTGGATGACTGCGTTATTCATCGATCAGTCACTAATCCTTCTGACTAAGAATCCTTACAGGCAGACCTAAATGATGTGAAGACTCGTGTTTGAAGTGGCTGATGATGCTTAACCCTAACAAATTAAAGCATATGACTTTTTACCACCGTGGAAATCATTTTATCTTGCAGTACACCAATTTAACTGCCCTATTGACCTCGTCCAGTCATACAAATGCTTAGCTACCACCATTTCTAATGACGTATCGTAGCGTGTGCACGTGACTAACCGGATACCGTGGGCTAAAAAAACACTTTTCTTCTTAAAACGTCACCTGCGGAATGTCCATCCACATGTGAGACTACATTTCGCTCATCAGAACTGAACTGGAATATGCATCCATCATATGGAACCCTCATCAAGCATATTTAACAAATGCCCTGGAAGCTTTGCAAAACAGAGCCACAAGATTCATTCACTCATAGCACTAATTCTAGAGACTCGTGTACTGTGCGATGTCAGCGCACGTTCAAGAACCCAAGGTGATCGAAATTTACGGAGCCCTTCACTACGGCATCTCTCATAGCCTTAGTCACTTTGGGACGCTAAATCGCCGTAAACCATGAAACTCATCGTACTCATATGACGTTATTATATCATCACTAAAATTGGAATCAGGTTTGTGTATATCATCCTTCCGCTCGCCGGGCTCCGCTAGCCTTGTATGTTGCTCAAGTTATTTTAGTCACCCCTCAGAGAGTATGCCTACATCTGCGCACCCTCACCACGCAGATCCCATCGGATCAATCACCCTTTTCAAGTTCTGCGTCCACTTCCCCGTACTTAAGTCTTTACCAACTATTTTTTTTTTCGTCGAGTAGCAACTGACTGGAACGTCCTTCCCCACCATACCGCTGTCATAACTAGCCCATCAACGTTTATGAGTGCAGTCAAAGCCTGCACCCACCCCTTATGTAACACCCAACTCGGGGTCTTTAAGGAAAACAAATTGAGATGTGACAAGACAGTGTGGCAAGAATTTAACACAGTTAAACCTGGTAGACATGGGAAAGTGTGTTTAGCTTGATTGGCTTATGGTTTTGCTTTTCTGAGACTTCGGCCGGTCTGGTGACAATAACTGTTCGAAGAAGATGAAGACGAAGACGATGATGTGCAATGCACCGCGCGAGAGTATGACAGAGTACGAGCCACGAGACGAGATCGGCTGCGGCGATAGCAAAGTGCTCTCGTGCAGTTGCCAGCGAAGCTGGTCTGTTCGCGCCACAGCGGGTTCGAAACCCAGTCGCGGCAATATTTATTTCATTTCTGCGTGGGCTGTTATGCTAGGTTAGCCCAACGTCACGCTCAATGTGAAACTTCTCACATATTCAATGAGCCAGTTAGACCTCGTGCATTAGTCCTTCCAGACTAAGCGTGGGTGCCAAATTTTGGTGGACGTGCCGCAATCTCTGCAGGCTTAGCAAACGACATGCGAGGTGTGTAAATATAGAAGAGAATGTAAACAAGGGCAAACGGGTGGCCATTGTCGCTTAGGGTGATGAAGTGGATCCCTTGAAAAAGGAAACACAGCTGCTGATTGCTGTGAGTCAGGAAGTTTTTCTTGCTAGGGAAACCGCCGCTGAGTCACTGCAAGGTTACTTGATCAGTCGGACAGCCCAATCTCCTACACTCAAATGTCCCAGTTCGTGACAATGTAACGTGGCGCCTGTATGGAGCGATGTCCAGTGGCCTCGTAGACTTCGTCGATCAAAAATGCAAGCTATTTCCCTAAGTAGTATGACTTTCTCGGGGTGAGCATACGTGTTGTTCCTCATTAAAAGCAGCGAGAACTAAAGGGACCCGCCTAACATGTCTTGGTTTCTCACTGCCACCGATAGGGACGAATAGGGAGCTCAATCGCGCTGTGTAGGCGTAGCGGAATGGGAACCAGGTCATGACTAGGAGAAAGGGTCGTCACGTTAGTGCCAACTGGAACTGACACTAGCTAACAAAAAGAAACAAAACCTCGTAGGCTTATACTGCGCACGTACGTTGACATTAACAGAATGAACCAGTCCGCATCACTATCGTATCACTCATGCCTAACAGGACTTCAGAAGACACTGCCGGTAATTTCATTCATCTTCTGTTTTCATTCGGAATCTTCAGTTAGGAATATTTTACCACGATGAGTGCATTTAATGAGGACCCTAACGCGATATTTTAACAAGAAACGGCTTTTCATCGGCCGTGCGTACTCCGCGCTCTTAGTACGGCTGGTGACGTCAATGCAGAGCCGCTAATTATCCAGTTTCTGACAGGATTTTTTGTGATAGCAACCAGATGGTTCACTTCACTTGGCTCTGATGGCATACCTCACGGTATGGGCCATGAGAGAGGCTAGCACACTTGAGTCAACGGGGCAATAATTTCAGGCGAGATGTAAACCTTGCGGCTCAACCGTACGCAAGCCGCTATTTCGGTGGTAGGAGAATAAACAAGTAATGCGCAGCAATGCCGTTTAGACGTCCAATCTCCGTCAGAGAACAACTATCAGTGCAGAGCATGAGCCTGGGATCTCACCATCGCCGAACCTTTCGTTGTTTGGGCTGTCAGATATCCATCTCGGTTTAGGCGTCATTCGGCCGTTGCTCGGGCTCGATGATAGCACCGGACGTGACGTGTCTAGTGCCCAGATTACCGGCATGACGGTCCTAATGTACAGCTTCCGGTAGTCCTCCTCGTGAGGCCCAGCCGACGGCCTGCGAATGGGTACGAGCCATCACCAGCCTTCTGCTATTCTGATGTTCCATTCGCTTCGAAAATCTTCAATAAAAATAGCACGCATTTACAAAGATACAGCCAAACAACAGATGAACTGATAACAGCGACTTAAATATAGCATGCGCATTGTTCCAGTTCTGGTAATTATCCGTGTTTTAATCTAGACCCATTACGTAAATAATGCCTGTATTAGTGCAGAATCCATGAACACACACCACACCGACGTCCTTTGTTTTAAAATAAAAATCTGCAAACGTTAAAAAAATGACGGGATACTTATATTTCCATTATCTCTTTGCAGTGGTGCAAAGCTGTTTAGCAGCTGTTGATGTCTTTTCATGAAGTGACGTCACTTCTCACCAGCCAGTGGTAATGCTTCCATCTAGTGGTGTCACTTCCCTGTCGCGAGTGAGATTGCCGATGTCTGGAGACGCCACTTGCCTTCAGCCAATCAGCGAATTTACCCCTCCGACGGCACAGTTCTTCCCGATTAGGCTTCTAATACTATCGCCTTAAAATGTCAACAGGCATGTGTGCTGACAAGCCCCTATTGGCATAAATTTCTAGGCTGATCACAGAATATTAAATTATACTAATGACAGAGCAGTAATTTACAGATGGGAATGCGATAGGAGTGCGATTTAGAGACGAAGACAGCAGTTTAAAGCATATAAAAAACTGGGCTTCTTATGCTAAGCAACAAAAGTCCGCAAACCTTTGATAACGCCCGATTTACATAGAAAAATAAATTATAAGAACATAATCTATCATCATTTTGTCAAACAATAAATCCAAATCATTCTAAGGAATATAAAATATACTGCGATAAGCTGAACACAAATTAAGAGAAGCAGGTCTTGTTGCGTTCAATTTGAGTCTGAGAGCTGGCTGTACAAAACTGATCTCCTGTGGAAAGAAATAAATACAGTTTGAAAGCCTCTAAATTTGCAACCGGGAATGGGTCAGTCAGTGAGTAAACGTCTATTGAAGAGGATGGTGACTGGGGCTTTTAGGGTGGGCTCTGAATCTAGGGCCATTTTTTGAGGAAACTCTGCAGTAAATGGCATGCAAATATCCAGCAATCGACTTGCAGATTCCTTTAACGATTATATCCTTCAGTAGTTTTATTGCGGTGGACATATGAGTTTCTCAACTTTATGCCCATCAGCAAGCGCTCTTCCGCATTTCTTAAACACGCAGCCCAGACTAAAGTGATGTCAGATTTTTGTTCCCTTAAAACTAGTACGAGTTGTGACGCTGACTATATTCAAATTCTCTCCAATAAATATTTCCTCGATGCGTTGTGTCCCTATGTAATATTAATTTTTAACTTGTGTTTATCACAAGCGTAATTTCCGAAACGAATAGAAATTACCAAAGTAAGTGTTCTGTTAAAAAAGTGTGACGTGAATGGTACAATTGAAACGTAATGGCATATCATAAGTATTGACCTATCTCTCCACTCCATATTTATTTTCCAGAGGGTCAGAAGAACTCCTCCATACGCAAATCCCCAGCTTCTTCTACAAACAGGATTTTATCTCATCTACGCGGTTTTGTTTTAGAAGAAACAAGCCTATCGAATGGGCCTCGCTGCGTCAAAAAAAAGTTGGGCTGAGGCTTAGCTAAAGTGTTAAGCCTGGATATCTCGAAGCGAAAAGCTTCGTGGCGATGCTCGTGGTTTAGATTAAGGTTTCATACATAGGGTTAACATTTGGGTAAACCTTTCTAGCTTTTCCAAAACGTGTTCTCTTAAGTACACAAAGTTTGTAGAATTGTCTCAGATCCCGCAGATACCATAATCTTTCACAAACGTCACACACGTCACCGAACGGGTTGTCCGCAAAGTGTGTCGTGAATACCTTGGGCGCGCTGGCACTTTCACCGAGTTTCAACATGTAGTCTGTGTCACGGATCTCTCCAGAGAACACTCGGACCGAAAGAATGGACTAGGCTACGTGTGTACCCACACAAACGCACATTTAATACCCCCTACGTGACACACGCACTAGAACACAAAACTAACAAAACTAACATAAAGCATAGAGACTATAAACACACACGACCCGGGCACACCGCTACCAGCGTCTACTACAAGCTTTCTACTATTAGCGGTCGGCGTTCGTGCTCACGGTTGGTTCGGTGTGGCTGCGGCGTTCTATGGATCCCGTAGCCGGCGTCGAGGCTGCGTTCGGCGTGCTTGGGCTGGCGTCGCTGGCTGTGTCGTATAAGCTCCCGGTCCAAGCGCCCGTGGAGGTGATGCCCGTGTTGGCGTTGGGGGCACCACCCGGATGGGTGGCAACAGCGCTGGAGACACCCCTGGCCGTAGCAGGTCGTAGAGTCCTCTGTTGACTCCCCGGAATGGGCTCAGGGACGACAGGAAGTCCACGATGCGATGTCGTAGAACGCAAGCTCACCGGAGCAGTAGCCGGCGTCTCTCTTCCAGCGTATGTGTCCCTGCCCTGCCGGAGCCTCCGATTCTCTGCTCTTCCCCCCAGTGCCCCGCTCTCGCTCGCCCTTTTATAGCCTCGGTGTTAGTCCACGTAAGCCTTCTCGTCGTCGTCTTCTCTTCTCCACCAATCATCTCTCTCCACCTCACCGAATGCTTCTCCACCAATAATCTCTATCCACTTCAACGAATGCTTCTTCTTCCTCTTCTTTATTCTTCGGTTAATTCGCGTCGTCGTCTTCACACCTTTTTCCATTAAAATTTAATTTAGGCTCCTTAATATATGTGACAAGGGCCCCCTCTCTCAAAAGTTTTTCCATGAAAAACTGCTCACGTCACCCTGATCTCCAAGCCATCCAGCCAACCGACTGTCTTCTGTGGCGATTCTGAACCCAGCACACACCACACCGCAGGTGTCCAGCACACACCATGAGCACGCCACAAACATAGCACTCAAAACTGCGTTTTCAGAACACTAACACACCACTGCCGCCGTCCGTACAGAGCCCTTAATAAACATGTTCGTGTCCACAACACACTTCATTGTATAATCACATAACACCAACAACAGCAACAACAAAATAAATCCCAGAGATACATTAACACCGCAACTACAACAAATCAACCACAACACCAAAAAGATACAGTCAAGAGATAGCTAGAGCTGTTTGATTCTCTTATTGCAAAAGTACGGTTCCTAATACTCTGTCTGGTACTTCATTGCAAAGAACATATTATTTATCCAATGCCAATAGCCACTCTTTGAACCGGTAGGTCGATGGCTGGCATCTTGCCCAGAGCTACGGGACCAACTCTTCCCTTAGGGGCTGTGCGCTGGCACACGTCATATTAGCGAACAAAGCGCTTAACGTCACTCTGAACGCCCGGCCAAAAGAACTCCTCGGTGATCCTGGTGACCGTTTTTTGAACACCCTTTGTCTCGACATAATGGCGTCACGTCCTAAGCGCAGCACGGTCTCTCGCATATCTCTCGGTAACACCAGCTGTTGAACCCGCCTTCTGAACTAAATATGCATTCCCTGTGCAGAAGACCATTTACCAATTGATATTCGAAGGACGTACGGCTCCTCTTTGTTTTCACGTTTTCCCCGTAGAACTTTTTGCTGGGCTCGTTGGTGCATGTTACTAAGAAAAGAAGCACCAACAGAGACAATACGTAGGAAGTGACGCGGACAAGTAGGAAGTGTCCGTGTCACTTCCTACGTATTGCCTCTGTTGGCGCTTCTTTTCTAAGTAACTTTTTCCCCGACTCGTTCGAAGCAGGCTTTCAAGCTCGGGTCTTCTTTTTGCCTAATTGCAATTTCGCCCGGTGTTACCCTCAGGCACCTCGCAACAGGAGCATAGAGCGGACGCTGCTTTGCTCGGGCTGTCGCTTGAGCACTTGTCTCCACTGCCGACGAGAAACTGACTGCACCCATCTGAGCTGTCGCAGGCCATTTCTCCATTGGATGTTCTACACCATCGAGGATCCTCCACTCGGGATCGGGGGCTTCAACACCTCTTGCACCCGTAATGTTCCCCAAGATGAGATCGTAGATGGGTTGGTCTACGCACTTTGCCACTACATGCACCAGTATAATATGGCGTGGACACTAGAATCCTGGCTTCAGGAAGGTACCTTACTGTGCTGTCTACCAGAGTGACGGCCGACGCTTTCCCTGTAAGATCCTCGTACTTCACCAGGCTTCATCGAACCAAGACTGTGTTAGCTGTGCTGTCTCTAAGCACCAATATAGGACGGTCCCTTATTTGCCCAACCACCACTGTCATTGCTGCTTTCGACTTGGGTGTTCCACTCACTGCCTCATTATCCAGCGGCGTTTGCTCTCCTATAAGCTGCGGAACTTCGGGTGGCGTGACAAGTTCTACCCTAGAGTCGACAACGCATGCAGCTCGGTCCTGCGTTCTGTATCGGCACTCATCCAGAGTATGACCCCTCCTCTTACAGCCTTCACACACCATCTGTGTTTTTTGGACAGCGCTACTAGTCCGACAGTCAGCTGCACGGTTCCCCACCTTGCCGCAGAGAAAACACCTTACTGTCGCCTTAGACGCACCGCCATAAGCTCTCGGTTTTGCCGCATCTGTCTGTAGGACCTTTTGATTTTCCTCCTTTGCCTTACTCAAACTTCTTAGCCCTTGAGCCTCGAAGAATTGGTCTGCAGTGTCAGCGAACTCTTCCAATGAATACAACTTTCTTTCAGGAATAGCGCTAGCTTTGAGCTGCAGCACGCTAAAAATTGTTCTGTGACCAGCTTGTCAAGCACCCCTTCAAAACTCTTTTCTGTGTTTGACATATCAAGCCACCTATCAAAATAGTTGGATAGCCTGCAGGAAAACTGCTTCGTGGTTTCTGAATCCTCAGGTTTCGCGGTGCGAAATCTCTCACGGCAACCCTCTGCCTTTAGCATGAATCTTTGGAGGAGTGCCTTTTTCACTTTCTCGTAGTCCATGGAATCAGCAGCAGGCATCCTTCCAAAAACATTCAGCGCCTCTCCGACTAAACACATGCTCAATGTTGTGGCTCATTCACTGCGCTCCGAGCCTTGCCCCAAAGCTATCCGCTCGAATCGTTGCAGATATGCATCCAAAACATATCTCTTGTCATCAAAAGGAGCCATCAGCTTTCTTGAACACACTCTAACCGGTCTAGGAGATTCTGTACCCGCCAAGGAACGCTAATCATTGTCCGTGATAACGTCATGTCCTCCCGCGACATGCGCCTGTTTCCACAAAATAAACTCCTTCGCCTGTTCTATCCTTCTTTTCTCCTCTTCTGCCTCGCGGGCTCTTCTAGCCTCTCGCCCTTCTGCCTCGCGAGCGTCTGCGCGTGCTTGCACCCTTACCTCTCCCTGCCTCTTTCCCTCCTCCTCATAGAGATGCATCGCCTCTTCCCTGCTTAACCCTAGCTTGAGCGCCAGTTCTAACGTTCTTGCCAAATCCATCCTTTCTGCCGTCGAGAAATGAGAAAGATCCGAGACAAAGCAAAAATAAAAAAGTAAATGAACCCTGGCAGGCTCGCTACTTACCTTTGTCACGGATTTCTCCGGAGAACACTCTGACCGAAAGAATGGACTAGGCACACGGGTGTACCCACACAAACGCACATTTAATACCCCCTACATGACACACCACACTAGAACACAAAGCTAACAAAACTAACATAAAACATAGGGATTATAAATACACACGACCCGGGCACACTGCTACCAGCGTCTACTACAAGCGTTCTACTATTATTAGCGGTCGGCGTTCGTGCTCACGGTTGGTTCGGTGTTGCTGCGGCATTGTATGGATCCCGTAGCCGGCGTCGAGGCTGCGTTCGGCGCGCTTGGGCTGGCGTTGCTGGCGGCTTTCGACGTGCTTGGGCTGACGTCGCTGGCGGCGCCGCTGGCTGTGTCGTACAGGCTCCTTGTCTAAGCGCCTGTGGAGGTGATTTCGGTGTTGTTGGCGTTGGGGGCACCACCCGGATGGGTGGCAACAGCGCAGGAGACACCCCTGGCCGTAGAAGGTGGTAGCGTCCTCTGTTGACTCCCCAGAACGGGCTCAGGCACAGCAGGTAGTCAACGATGCGATGTCGTAGAACGCGAGCTCACCGGAGCAGTAGCCGGCGTCGCTCTCTTCCAGCCGATGTGTCCCTGCCCTGCCGGAGCCTCCGCTTCTCTGCTGTTCCCCCCAGTGCCTCGCTCTCACTCGCCCATTTATATCCTCGGTGTCAGTCCACGTAAGCCTTGTCGTCGTCATCTTCCCTTCTGCACCAATCATCTCTCTCCACCTCACCGAATGCTTCTCCATCAATCAACTCTCTCCACATCAACGAATGCTTCTTCTTCCTCTTCTTTATTATTCGGTTAATTCGCGTCGTCTTCTTCACACCTTTTTCCTTTAAAATTTAATTTAGGTTCCTTAATACATGTGACAGTCTGTGTAGCGGCGAATGTTTAACCCTTCTTCCATAGCGTCGTCGTCGTCGTCTTCACTCTGTTGGCTGCTAACACCGGTAGCAGACGCGGCTAAGAGCCGCTTTTGAGCGTCTTGTCGTCGTCATTTAGTGAGACGCTCCTCTCGTTGCTCGGGGCGTTTAGTTGCTCGTTTAGCTCTGGCCTTTTCCTGCTTTCTTTGAAACCGCTCGACGTCTCCCGAAATAGTCTTCGCTCACCTGGCCACTGTCAACTGACGCAGCCAAACGGCGCAATTCATCGTCCTTTTGCCGCCGTTTAGCAAGGCGTGCCTCTCGTGATTCTGGCATTTCAGCCGCTTGTCAAGCCTTGCACTTTTCATATCTTCGCTGCTGTTGAGGCAATTCCCACACTACCACTCTGGGTCTTCTCCTCCTACCATGGCGAAAGGTCAGACGACGAAGGCAGCGCGCAGCGGCGGCGACGGCTGCGGCAGCGGCGACCACCTGCGCTCCGCGTGATGTCACTCGGTTTCGCGCATGCGCAGCTGTGGCAAATCTGTAGCGTGGCTCACGCAAATCCCGGTGTTGACGAGCCTAGTGAAGCTTTTCGCTTCAAAAGAATGTATTTTATTCCAATTTGAAGAAAGCATGTGTATTCTTGGAATATAATTAGGCTTTTTTAAAGCTTTCAACTTCATTCATGACTGTACAATATTTAAAAAGCATGTAATCTGTGAACTCGAGGGGCCACTTTTGTAAACATTCAGTCATGTCTTAATTATAGACAAAAATTTGTTAAAACTGCAGCTTATAAATCTGGATTAGGAACAATCAAAGAGGTTTTCCCCAGGGCAATATTCTGGGTCCACTACTATTCAGTATTTGGTTTGGTTGGTTTATAAGGATTTACCGTCCCAAAGCGACGTTCGACCACTTAGGGTTCTTTAACGTGCACTGACATCGCACACTACACTGGCCTCTAGAATTTCGCCTTGATCGAAATTCGACAGCCACCGCCGTGATCGAACCCGCGTCTTTCAGCAGAGCACCGGAGCACCATAAACTACTGAGCCACCACGGCGGTGACCTATTTGGTATTTAATGTCTTAACAAACATTTCTATTAAGCCAAAATATGTCGTCTCTGCGAATGGCGCTAGTGATTTTTCCGCTTCTTCTGACTGTAATACGCTCTTAAATGAAGCAATCTTTTTCCATGCCAACCTTTGAAAGTGGTTAGTAAGAAAAGCTATTATATTGAGGCCAAAAATAAAGTAAAGAGAAATTTATGCCTCTATAAGATATGGAGCTAAAAAGCTACAAGTAGTCGATAAGATTGAAATCCTGGGAGTACCTTTTTCAAAAAAAAAAATGTTGCGGGATAACCACAACATTTTTGTCCCCGTCTTTTGGGCTTCTACCCTCAAGGAGGATAGTCATGTTGACTATATTTTAACATGTTTGTCTTGCTTGTTTGAAATTATATCACGACTTAGAACACGTTTGCCATCTCAAGTACAAATTTTTCTTTATAAATGTCTAATTTATTCCTGTCTGAATTACAGCTTTCTGGTTTGGAGGACCACTACACTTGCAAATTTGCTAAAGATATTTATGCTCCAAAGATGTTTCTCTGGATCCTTTATGACTGGCCACACAACAGCCACACACAAAGTTTTTTCCGAAAAGCTCGAATAGCACCAGTGAACAATCTTTACAGTTAAAAGTTAACAGTTAACTTGAAACTAAAAATAACAGAAAATTGAATGTTTCTATAAGAATTATCATTGTTAGAAGAAAGCGTTGCTTTATGCACTACACTTCAGAAGTGTAAATGGAATGTTATAGCACATCACACTAATTAATTTACGAAAACATTGTCGTTCACCCTGCCAACATTCCTTAATCATTGCAGTAAAATTGGTATTGAACTTTTCAAAAAAACTAAACACAGAATACGCCACTACTACGTACTTGTGCCAAAACGATCTCATTGACTTTGTTTTCATTGCATGTATACATTTCCAAAGAAAGTTTGCATGTTTATTATTGTTCAACACCTAGGTTGTATATTCATTACAGATGAAAATATCGAAAATTTGTGCATGAATCAGACAATACGAACAATGTATTTTATGTGTTTTCTTTGTAAGCTTACTGTCGTCTTGTGAGAGGGGGCTGTCGATTTTGGTCATGCTCTCATTCCTTCGGGCAGCCTTTACCTTCAGCCCCCTCCATCTCTTCGATGGAAATGAAATCTAAACTAGTGGCCACGGCGGCTGTGCTCCCGCACTGGTCACTAATCTGTTTCTGTTCACCATGCAGGTGTTTATCAGCGCTCCAAATGCACTTTTTTCTGCTCTGCTGACTCTTTCTATTGCCATCGCATCACCTGCAGCACTGAGCTGCAGTGACCACTACACTTCCAACCCTGTAATCCACACGATATCAACGCTGCATCATGTCCGACAGAGCCCCTCCCTGACTACATGTTCCCGGAACCAAAGTGGGAAGCCTCATTGCCACAGACGTCATCCTTCGATATATAAGTTGATCATGCCTTCTTCGCCATTCTGTGCAGTGCTCTGGGGCTGTGCTCCCTCACTGGTCACTAATCAAATTGTGTTCATCACGCAGGTTGGTGATAAATATTCTTTGTTTCCAAAAACATCTAGCCACTACTTTTTGGTGCAGCTGCCAAGCTCGCACTGCTGCATTTTCCTTGTCTTTGAGTGCAGTGCCTTGATGCTTTTGACAGGCAATGTTGAATGTAACCCAGGAGCTAACACTTCCGAAGCTGTGCTTGCGGAAAAAAAAAGTTATCCGCTGGTCAAACGAGTCATATCAGAAAGGCATGACATTAAAAGCCAGATGAATGCCACTAACCAAGCCATAGCCAACTTGACAATGCGCTTGACCGATGTGGAGGCCTATTTAAAAACTTTTTCAGCTGTTCGAACCGAGTTGGACGCACTGAACTGTGAAAATGCGCTCATGGTTCATCATCATATAGACAGTCTAGAAGCCCTAATTGACGATGCTGAAAATCGTTCCCGTCGTAATAAGCTTACATTTTATGGCATCTCTGCCACTAACCCGTCGAAAAAGTTTGCAGGCTCTGAGAAGGCAGTCAGTCGCCAAACTTTTCAGTACATGAACATAGAAATTGACCCTGTGAACATAGAACACGTCCATCGCATTAAGCATTGCGTACCTAACCGCAATAACCCAATCATTGTCAACTTTATTTCATATAAAACCAATGACACTCTACTTTCGAATGGTCGTAAATGTAATTTTATTTTATTCATTTGTTTCGAAATCCTAAAGGCCCAATGAGGGTATTACATAGGGGGAGGGGATTGATCAATGAAAACTTGACAAATACACAACAGAGAATATAAACGGATGAACACCGAAATACACATGTTAGGAAGCCAGGTACAAGTTAATAGAGAAAAAAATGGCTAGGAACAGGTACTGAAAAAATGCACATGTAGCGAACCCCACAAAACAAAACAACAACAAAAATCGCACCTTCAGAATTTACAAAATATAGCAACTAACATTTCACGGCACATTACGGCCAACATGCACACACTGAACCAAACAGCGATAAAAAAAACGCACATCATTCAACATTAAAATTTTCTGAGTATTTTACCGACGCTGCAGTTTCAATGATAGCATTATTAACTGCGTAGGCATTGGGACTAGTGTTAGCAGCGGAAGTAAACTTGCGAAGTTTAGTTTTATCTGCGTTAATTATCATTTTCCAACTTTCGCACCAATGAGTTAGATCATCAAAATCAGTCTGGAGAGCAATGATGTCGCAAGGGCTCGATATAACTCAGTAAATTATACAGTCATCTGCAAATAATGGTGTTGATGTTATGTTCGACGTGATGTCATTAATATATAGTAAGGAAAGCGGTGGACCCAGCACAGAACACTGCTGTACTCCGGAAGCAAAAGCGGTACGTCTTGATAACAAGCTCCCAAACTCAACTGACTGAAAGCGGTTTGTTAGAAATGCGTTAATTCACTGCGTAGTATGTTGATCCAGCTGCAGGTTGCGTATTTTTGTCATCAGGCGGTTATGAGGTACGCGATCAAAGGCTTTAGAGAAATCAATAAAGACGGAGTCAATGTAGAGGGAAGAATAGATTGCTTTAAACTGACTTCAGCGTCAGCGAAGACTTTCCCGTAAATGTGAGGAATGGGTGACAGAACAAAACCGCGTTTGCTAAAGTTAGTCTGCGAAATTTCCTTTTTACAAGAACTGCATATTGATCCCGGGCGCTACGTGTCGATGATACCTCGAAAACAGTAAAGAGATATCACCTCTCCACAATCGGAATAGCAGCCACCTCGTAATGAGGCATCAAAAAGCCGCACCAAGAATGCTCCTTTATCTAGTCTCTCGTTCTCTGCAATATCAACTAATAATCGTAGTTTTCGTTCTGAGCGCGAACATCTTGTTTTGTCACAAAGCAGTAATGTTCTGATATTAACCGAATACTGGCTGATTTGTCAAACTTTCAGCTTTTTCGTAAAGAAGCACGAGGAGAGCGCGTACTCACAGCGGCCAGCCAAGTTTTGCCATGTTCCGTTATAGATGGATACTCCTACTTCGCGATGCTATGGCTCAAATTTTAAGCTGCACCTAACCATCTTTCCGATCGTGATTGTTAGAGGCCGCCACATAACATCCACGAGTTTTTTCCGGCCAGCCTAATAATGTAGAAAGTAAACTGACCGCAAAGCACACTTAATCACATATCTTCCTTTTGGCCATTTAAATTTTCCAGATATTAATTGGCAAACTGAACAAGGTGGTGGTTCGGGCTATTAAATATGTGTTATGTTCCATAGCGCAGCAAGAACGCAGGGGACAAATACAAGCGCTAACTTCCACTAAAGCTTTATTTGGTGCATACAGAATTTATACATGAAGAAAAAACAATACGTATTAGATTAGACAAGATAATTTGTGAACAAAAACCTTAAAAAGCAAATGCCACCCGTTTTGCCGCTTGGCATACTGCCCTGAGTCTAAAAATTCCACAGCTTTCTATGTCAGCGAAAATAACGGACTGCTCACGCAATTATGCGAACGAATGCGCTAAAAGCGACACAAGAAGACAACACACACACGGCGCAGCTTTCAGGTCCAGACCTTTCGATTGTGCTGGCCTCGATAATTTCTCTTCTTAATCTATCTGTATTTCTGCCAATCAATTCGCATTCTTTAAAACCAGGGTTCCATTTATGACCATGACAGTCCCGTGCCAAATTGCTGGAACTGACATATCTAACTTCCCTGTGGTGCTCGCTTAACCGCTCATTAAGCCATCTGCCTGACAGCCCAATGCACAGTCGGGGACAAAAGTCTGGAGACCACATGTTCCTCAAACGAAGTCAATAGCTCTACTAGTAGCCGGCGGCTGGAGACCACACTTGTGGAGGTGAATCTCAAAATTTTGTTCTTTCATCTCCACAATTGCAGTGTCCAGCCGCTGGCTAATATTAGAACTATCGGCTTCGTTTCAGGAACACGTGGTCTCCAGACTTTTGTCCCCACTGTAAGCCTTGCCGCATGAAAGCTGGACCGTGTAGATTATTTCCTCAGTGCACGGCACAAAGGGGTTTTATGCGAATCGTGCAACTATTCTTAACCCTGGTATCAGGACAGGTGGCCTTGCAAATGGGGGACAATCTTTCCAGTGCAGACATAAACACCTTCACTCCCACTTTTGTGCTACCTTCTTGAGGGAATGTGATAGCTTGTGGATAGATGGCACCACCACTACCTTGCTGCCCCCCTAGCCATCAGTTAAAGCCCTCTTGGCCATTTCCTGGTGATGCCAGCTCTCAGCGACGGAAACTAATGCGTGTCTCGGGAATCCTGCTGCTCTGAGGCGATCCACCTGCTTATAAAATCTGCTTTTGATGAGGCATGCGCAGGACTTGCTAACTGCATTCGAAAAGCACGTCTTCACGACCTCTCGCTTGACCAGCCTCGTATGCGCACACAAATAGGGTAATGGGGGCTTCTCAGCTTTGGGCTCATGCACCAAACAAACCTACTGTCCAGTAACCAGCTTTAGGTCAAGAAACCGGATAGTTCCTAATTGGAAGCTCATGGGTGATCTTCAGAGGGCGCAGACACTCAGAGAAGGTAGAAATACCGGTTGCGGCTGTTGCAGAAAAGTCTCTATTGCTTTTACGAAGGACTGCTAGGTAGACATGAACAAACCTTAAGTTGTATTTCTAGTTCAACGGATCCTTGTCCTTCGGTGTTTCGTCATTCTGCTTTTTAAGTAATATTATTCGCAATCACCGTTTGCCCGATGCGCACATTGGCCTACTGCATCCGAGTCAAGGTTGTGCCAGAAGACGTCCAGGCTTTGTTTGGTACCGTTCCTCCATCCATCCACCATGTTAACCGGGTGTGCAAGATCTTACGATCAGAGCGGCAAAGGCAAGGGGACTCCTCAGAGATGTTCTCCACGCTCAAGTTATCGAGCAGCACACGAAGCCTTGGGACAGACGACGGCAGTGGAAACAGTACTGCAACCTCATACATTGGACAGCCGAAAAACTCTGGACAAACAGCCTGTCGAACCTGCGTGCTGTCAAGAAGAACAGGCCACCGGAACAGAGTGAAAAGTTCCACATCTTTGGGAACGTCAAGGTCACAAAATTTGTGCAATGAACGCTCAAGCTCGGACCCAAGTACGCAGAGCAACCGAAAAGAATGCGCCTGAGCTCCTGTCATTTGTGAAACCTGTGTCCAGCCGGGCACCCCTGTCTGAGAAACAATGGTGTAATGTCTAGGGTATGGAAGTGCTCACCAAGTGAATGCCCACGAGTACCCCCGCTCCGGTGAGAAGCGTACCCTCGTTTCTAATGGACAATAGCCTTTGTGCCCTTCCCACTGACAAAAGAGGTCGCTTTGCGGTATTTCCATTGGACTTGTACCGTAAGAAGCCGCGTGACGCATTAGATTCAGTCTTTAATCATCAACAAAGCGTGTCTTTGGGAAAGGTAAAAGCACAAGCAAAAATGTTATGTTTACGGCTTGAACTGTCTAGGCTCGCGCTTGCGGTCCACAATGCGGATAAATTAGGCCTCGAGATCTTTTCTTGGGTCAAGACGCACAATCCTGAAGCACCGTTCCGCGTTATCATATATGGCATGTGGCAGAAGGAAGTGGGGCTATTTCTGCAACGACATCTCCAAGGTTTCAGCGTTGATGATTCTTTTCTTATCAGGAGCTCAGAACAAGTGATTGAGTTTCTAACAGAACTTGAAGAGCAAGATGTTGAATTTTTTTCAGTAGGTGTGAACCATCTATATTGCTCTTTGCCACATCAGCAGCTTTTAGAATGTATCGAAGACTGCATTCAAGGCTTTGGTGTGGTTGCTTTTCGGAATGAATCAGGTGTGTCTGTTGACGGGTTCTTAAGTTTATTGTCTCTATATCTGAAGTCGACCTTTGTTAGTTGGAATCAGGAGGTATTTCTGCAAAAGGGTGGTGTGTGCATCAGCTCGTGCATTGCTCCTGCGCTCAGTGACCTTTACACTGCGAGTCTAGAAAGGCGACTGCAAAAGAAACATTATGTTGCTATAGTCATTAGAACCTTTAGAACCTTTAGGTTCTAATGATTATAACAACCCTCTGAAGATCACCCATGAGCTTCCGGCTGAGGGCACTATTCGGTTTCTTGACCTAAAGCTGGTTTTTGTGAAGCACGTTTGCTGGAGGTATGAGCCCAGAGCTGAGAAGCCCCTATTACCCTTTTCGTCTGCGCATACGAGGCTGGTCAAGCGAGGAGTTTTGAAGGCGTGCTTTTCGCATGCAGTTAGCAAGTCATGCGCATGCCTCATCAAAACTAGATTTTATAAGTAGGTGGATCGCCTCAGAGCAGCAGGATTCCCGACACACTTATCAGCTTCGGTCGATGAGAGTTTGCATCAGCAGGAAACGGCCAACAGGGCTATAACTGATGGCTACGGGGGCAGCAAGGTAGTGCTGGTGCCATATATCCACAGGCTCTCACGCTCCCTCAAAAAAGTAGCTCAAAAAGCGGGAGTGAAGGTGTGTATGCTGCCCCGGAAATATTGTCCCGCATTTTCAAGGCTACCTGTAATGACAGCTGGGTTCTGAATAGTTTCACGATTCGGCATAGAAAACACATTGTATTGCGCACTGAGGAAATATTCTTGACTTGGCAGCAGCAAGGGCAGCCCGACAAGACCATCTAAATCTTGTCCGCTATCATTGCAGCATCAAGAGCGTGGCCAGTATTTCATCGGTGTTGGAAGCAAGCGTCGGCAAGGAAGGCAGCCAGCCTGACGACAACAATACGCCGGTGACGTCACGTCCACCAGGGAAGCGCCTGCTACAAAAAGGGTCGCGTTTCCACCGAGGAATCACTTGGCAGCAGCAAGGGCAGCCCGACAACACCATCTAAATCTTGTCCGCTATCATTGCAGGTTAGAACGTTTTGCATACAGTGAAATTCCATTTCTGTCCTTTCTGCCCAAACTGCTGCCAACGCCGTTGCTTGTGTGCACTGTTTTGTTGCATTTGAGATGGGTGAATGTACTGAACTTAGGAAGGAAATGCGCGAATTTCAAGCAAAACTTGAACGGGATCTAAGAAAAGAGCTAAGGGAAGTAAAAGCAAGTCTCGAATTTTTCAACAAAGAATTCGAGGACAGCAAGAAAGAACGTGATGAGCTCACAAAAGTAAGCAAAGAGCTCCAAGCGGCTAATGAAAAGCTATTAAAAGACTGCGAAGCGCTCAAAACGCAAGTTTTACAGCTCGAGGATCGAGTGACTTTCTCGGAGCAGTATTCAAGGAATCGGAACCTTGAGATTAAAGGGATACCTTTCTCTGAAGATGAAAACCTTCCTGATGCTCTTGATAAAATAGGGGAGGTTTTAAAGGAGCCTATTGCGAAAGGCGACATTGAAATTTGTCATCGCGTTCCTACAAAAACCCACACTGTACCGAATATCGTTGTGCAGTTCAAAAGCCGTCCCAAGCGAGACGCTGTGCTCCAAAAAGCACGTAAAATGCGCTTGTCAACTAAGGACCTGGGTTTTTCACCGAGCTCGCCCCTTTTCATCAACGAGCATCTTTGTCCAGCGCTAAAGCGAGTACTTGGCATGGCTATTGAACAAAAGAAAGCAAACGGGTGGAAATTTCTCTGGACAAGCAATGGTAGGGTTCTTGCTAGGAAGGAAGAGTCGTCATCGATTCTGTACCTTCGCAATGCTCAGGACGTGGAAAAAATGGTTTAAGCGTCTTCACTTGTTTACATTTGGCATCTCGCCTGTAAAATGGCAGAGTCTCCATTCGACATAAACACCACGTTTAATACATCGAGAAAAATTGGCTTGAGTTCCTTTCATCTGAACATAAGATCAGCAAGGCATAAAGAAGATGAGCTTACTATCCTTCTAAATGAATTTGTTTTTGACTTCGACGTAATAATGTTGACAGAAACATGGTATTCAACAGATACAGAGGTTTACAGGCGTGATGGATATAATAGTTTCTTCCTAAACAGACCTAATAAACAAGGTGGGGGGATTGAAATCCTTAGCAAAAATAATCTAGAATGTGAAATAATTCCTGAACTGTCTCTGTTGACTGAAGATTTTGAATGCCTATGCTTGAAATCGAGAAACTACATTTACTGCGTGATCTACCGACCACCAAACGGTCATTTCAATAATTTCATTTCCCACATTGAATTGCTATTCAACTACGTGAATGTAAATGATTTGGAATTATTACTTGCGGGTGATTTCAACGTTGATGTGCTAAAATCTTGCCCTGCGCAGGAGACCTTTCTTTTGACAGTAGAAGCAAATGGTCATGCTATCTTTACTAAAACTGCAACACGTGTTACAATGTACACAGAAACTTTGATAGACCTTTTTATCACTAACATTGATGCAAAAAAAGTAATATCAGGAGTTGTATGTAACGACATGAGCGACCACTTTCCCATATACCTTTTTGTTGAATGTGAAGATAAAAGAACGCATGCGCAAACTTCGACGACAGTAATTGTCCAGAACATCACCCCTGTAACCTTGGAATCTTTCTACTCGAGTCTTGTGAATGAAAACTGGGATGTTGTATTCCACTGTGACACTGCAGATGAGGCGTATGAAACATTCATATGCATTTTTAAGCGAATTTACTGTGAACATTTTAGAGAAATTATTTTAAAGCCACATCATAACAACCGAAAGCCCTGGATCAGCCGTGAATGTTTAAGACGAATAAAAATGAAGGCTAGAATATATAAAAAGTTTGTCAAAACGAGGTCACTTTTAGATTTAAAAATATTTAAGCAATATAGAAATAAGCTGAATTCCTTCCTGAGAAATGAAAAGAGGCGTTTCTTGCAGCATCAGTTCCAACAGGAATCCTGTAAAGATAGTGCAGACGTATGGAAAAAACTAAACAAGTTGCTAAACAGAACACCATCGTCGCCAGTTATCAAAGATCTCGTTTTTCAGGGCCGCCGCATACATGGTAGAGAACTTGCCGAAGAATTTAACAAATTTCTTAAAGATGTTGTCAGCAGTTCTCAAAACCCTCAATATCTGAGCAGCACAATTCCTAGGAATAGCCGCAGCATTTATTTTGATCCGACAGATGAATGCGAGGTATGTAATATATACAACTCGTTGCAAAATAGCAAATCACGTGATATTGATGGCATACAAATTATTCCAGTTAAATATGTGCTGAACGTAATTGCCCCCCTAATGACTTATATATATAATCTGGCGTTATCAACAGGTTGCTTTCCCAAATTAATGCAGATCTCCAGAGTGATTGTACTTTTCAAGAGTGGCGATAAAAACGATATGTCCAACTATCGACCGATTTCTATTCTGCCGATTTTTTCTAAGGGCCTAGAAAGAGTAATTCATAAAAGACTCATGAACTTTTGCAATAAACTTAACCTCATTAATCCGTCACAGCATGGTTTCCGCCCAAACAGGTCTACTGAAACAGCCTTACTAATGCAAAAAGAGATAATCCTGGAGGCACTTGAAAACAGGGAGATGTGCATAGGTATTTTTGTGGATTTCTCGAAGGCTTTTGATCGCCTAAACCATCAAATACTACTCAACAAGCTAGAAAGATATGGAATCCGTGGCACTGCAGCTTGTCTATTAAAGTCCTACCCACAGCATCGATATCAATGTGTAACAATAGATCAGCATGTTTCAACTCTTCAACCTATAACCAATGGAGTTCCACAAGGAAGCATTTTAGGACCGCTACTGTTTATTGTATACATAAACGACATAACAAATATCAGTAACCTTCCAAAATATGTTCTGTATGCAGACGATACCAGTCTCTTATTTAGTGGCAATAATATTCCATTGCTCATTTCAAACACAAACAGTGTGTTAGAAAAGTTGAAATCGTGGAGCGCAGCAAATTCCTTGATAATAAATAGTAAAAAAACAAAAGCGGTACTTTTTCATTACCGGCAGAGTGCCGTTACATCAGATCTTAGGCTAAAAATAGACAACTCTATTATAGAGGTGGTTGACACAGTAAAAACACTAGGAATTTTCTTTAACAAGAACATGAGCTGGGACCCTCACATTAGCTTCTCTTTAACCAATTTATCAAAGTGCGTCGGAATTCTCGCGAAATTTCGCTCCTATCTACCCGTATCGATTAAATTAATAATATACAACACATTATTCATGTCGTATGTTAACTACTGTTTCCTTGTCTGGGGCTCTACTACTCAAACTAACCTGCACAAGATATACATGCTGCAAAAGAAAGCAGTACGTTATATAGCAAATGTTGACTACCTCGCACATACCGAAGAACTGTTTAAGAGATTCAAAATCATACCCGCTCATAAGCTATACGAATTTTTCTTAGCCATAAGATATAAAAAATCCATTTGTCACGGTGACAATTTCTTGACAGCATTGTCATCCCTCGAAACAAACTCAACGCCATACTCGTTTCGAAAACACGAACGTTGGACCATTCCCTTTTGCCGTACAGAACATGGTCGACAGATGATGCGTCATGCAGTTCCAAGGTTACTAAACAAATTCATCTTTGAACGTTTTTCTCTTGAAACATCTAGTACACAAACTCTAAGAAATCATTTTTTGTAAGCCACTGTATTCCCTTTGTGTGAAAAGTGTGACACGAATGACTTTTGCATCTATGTTAACACCAATGTATTGCGTATTAATGAACATGTACCAAGAGTTTATATCGATTGTTCTGAATTTTTTGTATTATATTCTGTTAGGTAGCGTGCGTGGATTTTGTACTTTTTAAAGAAAAAAAAAATTTTTGCCCTTGCTGTACGCCATGTAGGGGGGCTCGGGCTCCCTCAAGCGAAAATCGTTCGCTTTTTGCCTGAGCCTGCCCACATCATAATGATGTAAATAAAACTGACTTGACTTGACTTGAAGATCTCGCTTTCATGCGGAAAGGCGTACATTGGGCAGTCAGGCAGATGCCTTCATGGGCGGTTAAGCGAGCACCACAGCGAAGTTAGGTATCGCGGTTCCAGCAATATGGCACGGCACTGACGTTCCTCATAAATGCAAGCCGGGTCTTAAAGAATGCGAGGTGATTGGCAGAATTGAGGATAGATTAACAAGAGAAATTATCGAGGCCGCCGCAGTCGAAAGAGCTGTACCTAAAAGTTGTGTCAGCAGTCCATCATTGTCGCTGACAAAAAAAGATATTCGGTAATGCGGTCCTGTGCAGGAGACCAGATGTTCAAGCAAGATTAGAAATTAAACAACGTGGCGTAGGGAGGCGCATTAATTTGCAAATTCTTTTCACATGTCCCCACGATGCGCTCAGAACTTTGGCGACAACTTCGTCTGTTCCATGATTGGCTGCGCATGATATGCTACCATGATCACCTCGATTGGCTCGCCGTCAAAAAGCTTTCTTCCTTGAAGAAAAATGCTGCTCAACTCGCTGAATTCCATTGGAGAGGCATCGTGAGCCAGCTGCTGTTGTGCCTGGGGAGGAAGACTGCACATGACAAAAAGAGTAATGTTACAGTCCTGGGCGACGCCTCTGTGCCGGACAACGTAATGCGAATTCTTCAAAAAGGACCGAAGTACAGTTTGGAGCCTGGTGTACAGCCACACGAGCTCATCGCTGCGAACAGGAAATTGGCCCAAAAAGTAAGAGAAGGAGAGAACCCAGACCGATGCCTCCTAGAGGGTGTGGACTGTTTGAGGAACTGTTCACCAAGCCGTGTATGTGTGCAGAGCCAGAAATTGTTGAATGATGTTGTTTCCTTCTTTAGGCAGAACAGCCTTAAGCTTCTTCAAGCTGCCAAAGAGAATGGGTTTGTTGTTTTGCCTGACGAAATGTACAATCAGAAAGCGCGTGCGGCAGTCAATAAGAACTTTGTACAGGTGAAGAAAAGTGCTGTTAGAATTAAGACAAAATTCATTAACTTTTGTAAAGAGTTAAATCTTCAAACTCTTGCCAATGATATAAAAAAGAGCAAAGGTAATAGCCTAAATGCTTTCTTTACAGCCAAGACCCACAAGCCAGAAACACCTTTCAGAACTATAGTCAGCGAAGAAGGTTCTTGGCAAAAACATGTCAGCAGATTTTTGCAAAAACATCTTAAGTTACTTGAATTGGACGACCCCTTTCTCGCAAAAAATTCCACAGTTGTCGCTGAGTACCTACGGGGTTCCGATGACATCGGCTTTTGGTTTTCGGTAGACGTGCAAGATTTGTTTTATTCTGTACCTCAAGACCAGCTTTTGTTGGCTGTAAGGGAATGCATAGAAGCAAACGGCGACGTGTCTATCCAGAATTCTTCAGGACTGTCGGTTGATAATTTTATCGCTCTTTTGCAGTTTTACCTAAGTGCTACTTTTGTACATTTTGACAACCTGCCTTTTTTGCAGCGCAATGTTGTGGGCATAGGGTCCTGCGTGGCCCCTATCCTTTGCGATATATTTTTAGCAAAGGTTAATCAATCTTTAGATAAACTTTTTTATACGGGAGGGGTGGTTTTAAAGGTGTTTAGGTATGTTGATGATTTTTTAGTACTTTTAAAAAAGCAGACGCCCTTCACCTACCCCTCTACAGCAGGTGAAGTTTTAGATGCTTTTGACAAACATGGACTTGGGCTAACTTTTACGCATGAACTACCCGACACTAATGTTTTACAGTTTTTAGATTTGAAACTAACATTCCTTGAAAGACACTTTTGCTGGGGTTATTACCCGCGTGCAAAAAAAGATCTTTTGCCTTATGACCCTAGGCACTCCAAGATTGTTAAAAGGGCTATAGCGTCGCATTGCCTGGAGTCTTCTCTCAAGAAATCTTGCCCGCATCAGTTTCAAGACAGCTTTCACAATCAGATCGGCCGACTTTCGGTGGCTGGGTTCCCCTGCTCTGTGTTGGTTGCTGTTTGCGAGACCCACCTCCAAAAACTAAAACACGGAACCCGAAGAAAGTCCAGAGAAGATCGTGCCAGGACACAAAAGCCGCTAGTTGTGCCTTATTTACACAAGACCTCGCACAACTTGAGGAAAGTGGCCAACAGGTATGGCGTGAGTGTCGTTTTTTCGGCACCCAACAAGCTGGGAAAGTTGTGCCCCCGAATCACCAGCTCTAGGAAGCGGGGTTGCCAGATAAAGCACGACACTCCGTTTATCAAGTGTTCCGTAGGAGTGGTCTACGCCATCCCCTTAACATGTGGGAAGTTTTATGTTGGTCAAACTGGCCGCTGCATCAATGAGCGCTTGGGGGACCATGCCCGAAATTTGTCAGACTTAAAAGACAAGTACGCACATTTGGTTGCGCACGTAATGAGCTGCGACGGGTGCGAGGCGATTTTGAATGAGACGAAGATTCTTGGCAAGAGCACAGATAAGACGGCGCGTGTTAGTCTGGAGGCTTTCTACATCAAGAAATATGGCAGTAGGTGCATCAGTACCCCTTCTTTATCTCTTTTTGATTCAGAGTATCAATTTTTAGATTCAGTTATCATGTAACTTTTTCTTGTATGATTTTTTTGGCTGCCTGCCTGTTTTTTGCGAAGCGATGTTCCCGTTGTTCACCTTCTCCTCCTTGTCACCCTTCTCTCCCCTTGAAGCTTCACCGTATATAAACTGCATCCTGCTTTAATAAAAAGCCAGTTGTTAGTTAGCGCTTGTGTCTCGTCTGTTCTGTCTTTGTGGTTGCATGTATTTGCGCTAGGTTTTCTCTTAATTAGAGTCAGGTAGCACGAGATAGGCACGTTGTGCGTTGCGTGCGGAGAGGAGGAGGAAACTGCTGAACACTTGATACTTTTCTCTAAAGGGCTCCACCCTACAGTGGAAAGCAGCGGGGCTGATTTATCCAAGGCATTGAGGTTTAAGGGCAGTGAAGGAAAAGTAGATTTTAAGCGGGTGGAAATAACCAAGCGAATGTTATCAGAATGGAGGCTAAAATCAAGAGAAGGGTAAAATTTCTTAAGTCATGGCTAGGTGGCTTGAGTCACCGCCCGATTTAAAGGGTTCAGCCGCATCCATCTATCCATCCATTCATTGCATTTTTATACTAAGGGCAGTATGCCAACCGGTGAAACTTGCTGCATTTGCTTTTTAAGCTTGTTGTTCACAAATTATCTTGTCTAATCTGACATGTATCGTTTTTTCCTTATGTATTAATTCGGTGTGCACCGAATAAAGCTTTAGTGGAAGTTAGCGCTTGTGCTTGTCCCCAGAGTTTTTGCTGCGCTACATAACGCATTATGGCATAATGAGACAGCGCCCATAGCTAACAATTACGTAGCAAGAGAATTCTTAGATTTTTGAAAACAACCTCAGCTTCACTCAAGTTCTACTACATCTACAAGCTTCTCGCGTAACTAATGGTTGTGCAAATACTTTTGATCTCTTATTAACGAATCCTCCAGATAGCGTTCAGCCCATTACGTGTCTGCATGAAATTGGCGACGAGAAAGTAATTAACGCTGACATTGTCTTTACACCAATCCGGCTCCAAAAACACAATAAAACTATGCGTCTTTACAACAAAAGAAACTAAGACACCTAAATAATGAACTTCAAGCTTCTTTTCAAGTCTCTGCGTGAAGTGTTTGTTCCCGAAGTATACCTATATGACAACTGGTTATTGTTAAAAAAATAAACTAGGAAGCATAGTCTTCTAGTTCATTCTCCAATTTATCTTTGCGGTAATTGGCAGAAGCCATGGTTTACTAAAACACTTCAACGCTTTGAGAACAAAAAGAACCGCCTTTAAAGTTCAGCCAGGTTTGGACGCGTAGTGCTAGAGAAAAATACCACGAAGCCGGAAATTCATATCTCGGCGCTGTTAATAACGGCAAGCATAACTTGTTTCATTCGGACCTGCCTAATATTCTCACCAGTAAACCCAGAAAATTCTGGCAAGTCATAAACCCGTATCATACGCCAGAGATCACCCTCGCGGATGGATCACGCGCAGGCATCACTGAGGCTGAGTGCTTTACCATGTTTAATATCGCTTTCTCCTCTGTCTTTAGAAAAGAAACTGAACGGTCAGTTCCTTAGCCACCTTAAAAGTTCTAAGATGATATGACACCAATCGCATTCTTGTCACCCGGCATTTGGTTTCTGTTTGAAACCATTAATTTTTCATCTTCTCAAGGATTTGACAATATAGTCACGTAGTGGTGACGGCAGTCGAGACAGTGAGGAAGACAGCGAAAGAAGGCTTCCAAAAGTAACCTGCTTATTGGGCTGACCTGCACCCACAATGAACTGAATGACTCGGCGGCGGTGAAAGCAACATGTACGTACGCTCGGCAGTCGTCAAAAAGAAAGGCTGCTTCTCTCGGCCGTGCTCAATTTAAAACTGCTTTATAGTTTCGAGATACTTTCCAGACACGGCGTGCGAAGTTACCACAAAATTATGGAACAACGTAGAATTGGCTCCGCCTCGATGGGATCAATCGAGATAAAAATGGTATCGTCTTCCATCAGAAACAAAACCATAAATCCGCGTACTGGGAGCTTTGAAGAATACCAGAGATATTTGTGCAGAATTTTTGTGCTTGCTTTTTACACAGTGACTTTCATCAGGGGTACTGCCAGACGACTAGATAAGATGTAAGGTCCTTCCAGTATTCAAATCGGGTAGAAAAGGTTCATCACATAATTACCGACCTATTTCTCTTGCTAGCATGCCCTAAAGAATCAAAGAACACGTCATCACACAAATGCCATTAGCTTCCTCCACTCTCAAGTCTTTTTTCACCCTTCACAACACGGCTATCCGAAAGGATTCTCACGTGAAATACAGCCTGCCCTTTTTGTTCACGATTTTATGATAATCTTGACTCTAACCTAGATACCAACGCTATATTCCTCGATTACGCGAAAGCGTTCGACAAAGTGCCACATAAACGCTTACTACTAAACCTTTCTTATTTAAAACTGCCCCACGTTATCTAAAAATGGTTAGAAGAATTCTTGTCTAATCGCTCAAAGTTTGTGACTGTTAAAAATCACAATTTTAATTTTACTCAAGTAATATCAGGCATCTCTCATGGATCTGCACACGGTCCGCTTGTGTTCTTATTTAATAATAATGACTTACCAACCATTATGTGTTCTAACATTCCCATGTTCACCGACTGCTGCGTTGTTTATCGCTGTTTTACTAACGTCTTCTACCAAACTTCTCTTCAAGACGACTTAAACCGCATTCAGAAATGGCTTGCCGATTGATAAATTGAACTGAGCCCTCGTAACTGTAAGCGCCTCCTTCCATCGTCACCGTAACCTACTTTATTTCTCTTGCGAAACCGCTAACGTCCCTGTGCAGTCTGTTCCATCATATCAATACTTATGCATCACCCTATCTAACGACAAATCCTGGACTATACACGTGACTAACTTCATTTCGGCTGCTAATAAAAGTCTTCGATTTTTACGACGCCATCTGCACTGCTAGACCAGGCCTCATCCATCGTAGTCCAGCCACAGCGTCATCAACATTTCGAAAAACGGATGGCTTAAAAGCGGACGCCGAGCGGTTCGTCTTCAGTGGGCATGGAAGCACCTCTTCGACGATGATGCACTCACACGTTATCGTCTTCTTTGCGCATCTTTCTGCTATCTTCAGCTACTGCAATCATGGTGCGGAAACGCCCTTCAAAGCCGGAACATTCGACTCCAGTGAAAAGAACACTGAATTGCCTGGACAAAGCTTCGCTGGTTTGCCGCATTCCGCCGGCTTCCCCTGCCTTTTTGCCATCTGCACTGCTAGACCAGGCCTCATCCATCGTAGTCCAGCCACAGCGTCATCAACATTTCGAAAAACGGATGGCTTAAAAGCGGACGCTGAGCGGTTCGTCTTCAGTGGGCATGGAAGCACCTCTTCGACGATGATGCACTCACACGTTATCGTCTTCTTTGCGCAGGTTAGTCGTCCATATCTCCCTACTAAATGCTTTAAATCAGATGATCCATTTATTATTGTGCTTCCATGCCCTGGAACACTGGCAGCCTCATTTTGCTCGCTCTTTCTGTTAATGTGTGGTGATGTTGAAGAAAACCCGGGACCGAAAGATAACGATATGACTGAATTGCTCAAAATGGTTAAAGAAACCAACGAGAGATGCATCAGGATAGAAGCAAACCAAGCTAACTTATCCCAGACTATTATCGAAATCAAGCAGGAGCAGGTCTTGCTCTCTAGCACCATATCTGAAATAAATGAACGTTTAGCAAGTGTTGAGCAGCAAACCGGTTCATTGGCAACCGTACAGCTAGACATGAATGAAGCACAAGAAAACATTGACCGCCTTGAACAAGATTCCATAGTCCTCCGCTCTTGACTTGATCAAATGGAAGACCATTCTCGTCGCGATAATTTAATTTTTTTTGGAATCAGTGACGACGAATCAGAAACACCCCAGCAGTCGGAAGAAAAACTTTTAGCTCTACTTTCTGAGGAACTTGAGCTGCAGCTAACATCACATGCGGTAGCGCGTGCTCATAGAATTGGCCGATACGATTGCGAAAAAAACAGGCCGCTTATTGTTAAATTCATAACCCACAAGACCAAAGAGCTGGTATTTTCCAAGCGGTCCGGCCTTCAGGATAGCGATTTCAGCATGAGCGAGGACTTCTGCCCAGCTACTCGACAAGCTCGAAAGAAACTTCTTGAGTTCGCGAAATCACTCAAAACTAAGTACAAGCTACGTCACAATAAATTACTTGCCAAAGACAAATGCTACTTTTATGACGCGCTTACCAACAACATACGCGAGATGCCACCCGCTAGCCGAACAGTTGATAACGAGGCCCCACCCACCATGGCAACACGTTCTGGCCGCACTTACTCGTCCACAAGTTAGGGATGGGTGAGGGGAAGCGGATCAGTGTCGAAAGTTTCCGTGCTATACACGAACATTCGCAGCCTTTACAATAAAAAGGACTATCTTAATGCGCTAATTAACGACTCTGAAGCAGACATAATTGTCCTAACCGAAACTTGGCTTTCTGAGAAAATATCATCAAATGAACTGTTCGACTGCAATAAACACTTCGTTACTTTTCGTTATGATCGAGCTGATAGAATGGGTGGTGGAGTCCTAATTGCTATCAATGAAAGTTTTCAGTGTTTTCCTATATCTGTTGATTGTGACTTAGAAACAGTTTGGTGCTGTATAACTGTTGCTTTCAAAAAATTTGTCATTGGTGCCTGTTACCGCCCTACCAATTGCAGCACGGCGTTTTGTGAAGGTATCCATGACTGTCTTAACCAAATCACTGTACAGTTTCCTGGTGCACCTATTTTTTTGCTTGGGGATTTTAACTTCCCAAGCATTGACTGGTCCAATCTTTGCGCTAGTTCTACTACCGCTGAAGCTTCTAACTTTGTCACTGTTTGTTCTGACTTCAGTTTATCTCAGCTTGTCAATCTACCAACACGTGTAACACCGTCGTCATCTTCTCTGATTGATCTAATACTTACATCAGCTCCTGACATCAGTTCTGCAGTGTTACACGTACCAGGCTTCAGCGACTATGACATATTACACTTCTCGTTTTTCAGTGCCATCTACGCGAGCAAAGCGACAAAAGAAACGTATCCGAGATTACAACAAAGCCAACTTTGACGCTATTAACATGGAGCTCTCCTCATTTCTCGATGACATTTTGCTAATCCACTCGAGGCTTTCGGTTTCCGAACTCTGGTCATCTTTCAAAAGTAAACTTCTCCATCTCAGTGACAAGTATATTCCACTAAGAACGATCCATCACTCATCCAGTGCCCCCTGGTATTACACCTATCTAAAACGCTTATCCAATAAGAAAAAAAAGGCTCTTTCGCCAAGCAAAAATGAGATGTAGTCCTAACCGATGGTCAATATACAATCAGGCAGCACAAAACTACATAAACGCTCTGAAAACAGCTAAATTCAATTTCTTTAACACGACACTTCCTTCCTTAATAAGTACGAATCCGAAACAATTTTGGAACATTGTAAAGAGCTCCAACGATCGAACAATCACCCTGATTGACGAGTGTGGCAAACAGGTCCCTGAAAATTTATGCGCTGCCTTATTGAATAACACCTTCTCTCTCTCGTTCACTAGTCCCTCAGCCACTCAATGCCCGCTTTTCCCTCACGCTCATTTTTCTCCAATGGACCCCATTGTTTTTGATCCCGCCGGACTCAGAACCATCATTAGTAAACTGGAACGATCATCGTCTTGTGGTGTCGATGGAATCACATCAAAATTCCTTCAGAACACTACTGAATACTGCTCTATTTTATTAAGCTTTATTTTTACTAAATCACTTACCGAGAGCTGTCTACCCAAAGACTGGAAAACAGGGAAAGTTGTTCCTATATATAAATCTGGCCATTCACACAAACCGTCTAACTATCGCCCCATTTCCTTGACATCAATACCCTGCAAAGTACTTGAGCACATCATTTTCACCAACCTCGTCAACTTTCTCGAATCAAACCAGTTTTTTCATCCCTCCCAGCATGGATTCCGCAAATTATACTCATGCGAAACACAGTTACTTATGTTCACCAATGATCTACATTCATTTTTAGACTCGGGGTTCATTACTGATTGTGCGTTTCTAGATTTTTCGAAGGCCTTTGATAAGATTAACCATCAACTTCTTATACTAAAACTCAGTCGCCTTAACATCGATCCTGTAGTACTTAACTGGATAATCGCATTTCTTTCAAACCGCACCCAGTATGTCACAGCTAACGAGACTGACTCCCTTGAGGTACCCGTCCAATCAGGAGTGCCTCAGGGATCTGTCTTGGCTCCATTGCTTTTTCTTATTTATATTAATGACTTACCCAAGTGTGTTTCTAGCTCTATTTGTCTTTTCGCTGATGACTGTGTAATTTACCGTAAAATAGCTAATGCTTCCGATGTGACTTTACTCCAGACTGACTTAGATAATATCGCTTCTTGGTGCTCCATTTGGCAGATGAAACTGAATGCTACAAAATGCAAAACAATGCGAATTTCCCGCAGTCAATCATCCTGTCCAAGCTGTTGTATTAATGATTCTCCACTCGACTCCGTTTCAACTTATAAGTACCTTGGAGTACACATTGCGAATAACCTTTCCTGGAAGTTTCATATTAACTACGTAACAGCCAAAGCCAATCGCATGCTTGGGTATTTGAAACGTAACTTTTCACTAGCGCCGTCTCCACTTAAAAAACAGCTATATACTACCTAGGTACGACCCAATCTCGAGTACGCTTCATCCATCTGGGACCCTGGCCATGTATCACTGAATAAAACCTTGGAGAGCGTACAAAATCGCTCTGCTCGTTTTATTCTCAATAATTACCACCGCACAGCAAGCGTCACTAACATGAAACTAAGTCTAAATTTGCCCCCTCTCACTGTCCGTCGTAACATTGCTCGTATTTGCCTCTTCCATAAAATTTATCATCATAACCATCAACTCAGGACGCGCCTTATCACAGATGCTGCTCATGTTTCTGCCCGTGTAGATCACTGCTACAAAGTCGCCATACCTCGCCACAACACCACGACATATGCACATTCATTTCTACCAAAAACATCCCGTGACTGGAACCAACTACCTGCTGACCTGGTCGCTATCACTGACAACCACCGATTTCGTACTTGCCTTACTAACATATTTTGAAGCCTTTTTTTTTTCTTTTTAAAACTTGCACTGGCGCTTATCATGTTCTGTATGACTGTTCCTTCATTTTTTATTTATTTTTTTTATGTTGATACTGTACTCTGCTGCATTCTGTTCAACCAAACTATTGCGCATTTGTAACCTGCCCGTGTGCTTTGAATACCTGCCGTTTTTGTTCTTTTTTCGTCGTTGTTGTTGTTGCCTTATTTTTTTCTCTGCTCCCTTTTATTAACCAAATTGCATAGTGTTCCTTGTATTTCTGCCCCTCCCCTCTACAATGCTTCTGTAAGCCCTGAGGGTAAAATAAATAAATAAATAAGCCCATCAACATGTAAAATTATTAGCTTACAAGCCTCTTGTGAGTTCAAAATTAACATATGCATAACCCATTTGGATCCCGCATCATGCTTACCTTATCAGTGCACTTGAATCGGTTGAAAACAAAGCAGCCGATTTTATACATTCTTCGTATTCTTACGACATCAGTGTGTTAGCATTGAAAGCAGAATCCAGCTTATCCAGCAATGACTGAACCTTCAACTCATAAAGTTATCGTTGCACGTTTAGAAAGTTTTATTTGGGACGACTTCGCTTCTTCATTCTTATCAACTGCATGAAATTTCTCGCGATGCACCAAGCCATCCTTCATGGCTCTCAAAGCAATAAGGGGGGTTACATACCAGTATTTTATGCTGTCTTCATTTTCATTATTGGCTGCCCAGACGACGATCGATGGATGACTTTGCAGGCGGCGCACCTGAAGTTAAAACAAACGTCAACGTGCAGGCCAATTCTGCTTTAAAAAAGAAGGTATTCTTGTCATTACAAGTTCCAAAACATGAGCACAGTAACACACAATTCTTGCAGAATAAGATGCATGCATTTTCCAGTAATAAAGCAAGGATATGTTAAAGCCAACCACAACTTTTAACAAAAATTCGCTATCGCAATACCTGCTAGAAATTTGGGTCGTCTTATTTTTATTTCTAGAGATATTTTCGTTGTGCGTTTTATGTAAACAGCTTTCTAGGTTCTTCTTTGTTTGAAACGAAATTGTGAAAGGAAGAAAAAGCTTTTTCTGGCTTCGGAATTTGCTATCAAAGCCTGAAGCATCTCAGCTAAAGCAAGTGGAAATACATGGGACAGGAAGTGGACGGAGACGGGAAAGAAAAGATTAAAAAAAACTGCAAGAAGAGAAATGGGGGAGATAAAATAGAAACTGCCAAGGACCAAGACGCCGTGAAAGCCGCCCGTGTGCCGTGCGATGTCAGTGCACGTTAAAGATCAGCAGAAAGTTTTACGGAGCCCTCTACTACAGAACCGCCTTTTCTGTTTCATCTTTCACTCCTCCAACTTTCCTCCCTTCCCTAACGGCGCGGTTGAGGTATCCACTGTTATGACTCTACACCCCCCCCCCCCCCGTGTTTGATCCCGCCGCAGCAGTCTTCATTTAAGCCAATCCCAAAGGCAGTGTGGGGTCTTGCTTCAGTGGTGCTTCTCCGAGTACGCGCTCCCATGCGACCACCTGAAAAGAAAAGCGGCACCTGACGCGACGAGCGGAGACACTCATTCTAGGCGACTTCTCTCTTCCACGCACCTCCACTGCGGCGTAACTGCTACCATATGTGTTCCCGACTTAAGTGGCTTTCTTTAGGCAGCAACCCTGGCTGCAGAAACGACCCTGCCACCATATACCACCACCAGGGAAGCATTGTCAACGCCTGCCGCAACGGAGACAAGAGGCTGTGATTCATTCATGTTTCGCTCTTCTGTCGATGGCGCGGGTGCCGCCGTTTCAGGTGTTCGCCTTCGGGCGGCCCTTGGACCAAGACACGAGACCCCCATGGCGAGCCTCCTGTAGAGGCATGTGCTCTTGATTAACTAAACGACAGCTGCGTTTGGTTATCGGCGCGCCCACTTGTCGGTGAGGAGGTGACCTGAGGAGAGGACACTTTCACGAGATTTATCCCTGTGACTAGGAGAAGATGGAGATATGAGCGCCGTAAACGAATGCCAGGCTTCGGCAAGCTGGAAAAGCCAGCCAGTCAGCGTCGTTGATTCCACCCAAATGCGGTGCCCAAGACGAAGTCCCCGTGATTGGACAAAAAAAAGGCGGCAAGACGACGGGAGATGCTATAAAAAACGCATCGACTCTCATGGGACCGCATTACACTGAGCTTCTTCTAAGCTTTTAATTTGTTTGTCTACGTATGTAACAAATGGTGTAAATATGTGAATACAGTTTTCCCTTGCTGCTCCTACTCTCCGTCTTCGGCCCAGGTTCCTTCCTCTATCGGCACAGCGGCGGTGTTGCTGTACCCGATGCCTGGTGGAATACGCTACTAGCGCGGCAAGTCGTAACACCACAGAGAAGTGGCACAGTTAATGCGCTATTTCGTTTGTTCTTGCCGAAAGTCGCTTAGCACTGCTGGCCGGCGTCCGCTGGTCGCACTGAGCCGGCGCGCGTGTATCTGAGAACAGCCAGACAGAAAAACTTTACTGCTGCAAGTGAGTTTTTGACCGCGCTGGGTCCCTGGGCCACAGCCCGGTCCCGCAATGCATCATGTTGGTCATGTCGGGACATGTCGTCTGCAGCCCGAGTCACCGCAGGAAGCTGCGATGTCGGGTCTGCAGACGTGAGCGGGACCTCCCAGTCCTCCCAGCTCGAGATGGCGTGCTGCCCCTGCGGGGCAGGATCATCAGGGCAGCCGAAAAGGTTGTGGAAGATTCTGGCGTGTAGGTCACCGCATAGGGAGCATGCAGGGGACGTACCACAATAGTGGGATAACAGCTTAGGTGATGACAGAGAGGGTCTGGAAGCGTCTGAAGAGGATCCGTTGGGAGTGCGTAAGAGAGGAGTGGGGAGGGTGGTAAGTCCGACGGTCCAAACGGGCTATTTGTGTGAGCTCTGCGAAGACGTGCGCGCACTACCTCGACAGTCCTGGATCGAGACTGTCCTGAGTCCGGAAAATAAAACCTCGGGCCAATTTCTCGGCAGCCTCGTTTCCGGGGTTCCCAGAGTGAGCCGGCACCCACTGGAACACTACCCTGCGCGGTAAATTTTCGGTAGCCGTTTCGGAGTCGCTGAAGATATATTGGGCGTCCGAATGGGCAAGGGCTAGGGCGATGGCGGTCTCCTCTGCCTCCTCGAGCGTAGAACCCGAGGGAAGACGGTGAGTTAGGGGGTGCTTCTGGTCGACGCGCCGTGCTTCGTCGCGACCTCTGCCGTACAGCAGCCGAACTAATTTTCAGTGCACACGTACGGCTTCTCGCAAACTTCTTTATTCCTTTGGCTCCCTCGTTACCGCCTCTGTAGTCACTCCAACGCTTACAGGACTGCACCTGACATCTGCGCCTGGCCATGCCTCGATCATCTGATCATTGCATCTTCGTGCACGCAGACCTTGCGCCCCCGGCGCACGTTTTTCTCCGGCGAGACGCTTAAAGCATCTCTTAGGCCCTCCTATGACGGGCCGCACCGCGTCCGCCAGAGGACGCCGCTGTCGCCCCACAAATTGTGGCTACATCGTGCCAAAAGATATGCGCTTTTGAGAAGCTTGCAGGCGAAGCCACCTCTCCAGTGCACATAATTTCTCGATTTGTTGGGCAGGAGCGTTCAGGTTAACAGCGTTTTCAAGATTATAAAAGCTGATACCTATATTAAATACGGTGGGCTACACACCTCTCGATAATAAATTAGCCTAAGAGTAATAATTAAAGAGTTAAGTATTCAATATTAGTAACCAGGCTCCTAGTTAGCACGCCTTTGTTGTATTCTGATTTTTATCAATACTATTGATAAAAAAGCGCTCTTATAACTCAAAAAGCCCATTTCTAAAACTTGTTTGAAGTTTCAGGTGAAGCACCCTGCATGGCCGACGCGACTGTTCTTTATTTGTAGTTTTCACCTTACAGGTACCAGTATCTCCTGGGTAAAAAAACTAAAAAAGCAGTACTTAAATAAATGAGGCGGTAATGAAATTGAGAGTAAACAGCTCGTCAGAAGCACCAAGGTGCGCAAGACCGCAATGACAAAGTACCCAGAGCGTAAAAAGAATATCAAGAACACACAAAGTATGCGGCCGAAGCGCAAAACCTGCAAGTCTAAGAAAAGGCGGTAGTGAAAATAAAGCCAATAACCACGCAGTAGCTAAGTAAGCTGCAATCTGAGGGGCATTGTTTGTTGTTTCAAAGCACTACGAGCCCATGGGTACAGAGCGTATTAGTTGGATTTTCTTTACTACAGCTTACGCTGTTTTGGAGGAGAAAAATGGGGAATAGGCCTAAACAAAGGCGCTTGACAGGCTTCACGTTCAGTTATAATCGCGGCAGCGGGACGGGAACGAGAGTTTTAAACAACTAAAAAAAGGAGAAAAGCACCACAGTGTAAATAAAAAAAACTTTCTACTATTATAGAGCCGTAATGTTGAGAAAACTAATCACATAAGAAAAATCGTGTGCAATTTTGCACAGAAGACAAGCAGAAGAAGAGATAGACAAGCTCTTGAATGTAAAAACACTTCATGCAAGTTATGTAGCAGAACAAGTGAGAATGTGAATCCATGTGGGAACCTCCAACTTCGGCGACTACACGCGTAGACACACAGCGGCAGGGTAAATGCGGAAACTGCACTGTTTTCTCCTCACTTCAAAGCCACTGTCACCAGCAGGGCATACGACAAACTGCTTGCAGCAAAATCATTCCGGGCGTGTCCTCTCTTGAAGTAGGCCTCACCTGTTGCCCGACTTCGGTTGCGACGCTCCGCAGGAACGCTTTGTCCGAGGGGTACTGGCTGACGGCGAACATCATGTCTTGCCAGATGAGAATGCCCAGCTGGTCAGCCAGGTCGTAGAAGTAGTCTCTTTCGTAGGCGCCGCCACCCCACACGCGGAGCATGTTCATGTTTGCCTCCTGCGGTCAGGCGTCACAGCTGTTGGTCATGTTCGATGCACCGTTACACTACGCCAACGGTGTGATCCGCGGAACCCGCCCGTGCAGTTAGGCGGGATGAGTGACAGCATGCTTGTGCCTTAAGAAGTTTTGTGGGGCGCACATGATCTTTGTCACGCAACTTTTGCGTGACGAAACAGAAACTGTAGCTTTTTTCGCCTAAGCTACAGGTCCTGATGCTCAGTACCTAATATACATTTGAACTTAAAAGAATGCGGAGGAGACATTGATGCTAGCGTTTAATAATTATGCGCTGTTTATTAGCGAAGAAAGCTGAGAACGTTCCATTCGTATGAACACAGACTGCAAAGCAAGCTAGTCTTGTTTTTATTCTGTTCAAGTCCGTGTTGTCCGCGGCGCTGTTATCTACAATGAATAAATACTCCGCTCTCATGAGGGGGGTCTACCTCTAACGATAAAAAAGAGGTTTTAAGCTAAAAACGAGCGAAAAAACGAATGACAGGTTTCGCTGCTGCAAAGCACAATTCACCTCCAAACTGCAGTTGCGACAAGGAAACATTTTTTCGCAACAATGCGGCCGCCTTTCCAAGCATCGCTTTCTAGCAGATGTTCTAAATAGAAATCTGGCATGTGTATCTCCCTCTCCTTAAGCATTTGAAATCATTTTTGCTTGCGCATAGTGAACACACGGGACAAAGAACACAAATACACAGGAGAGACGCTAGTCTTCATCTGCTGTTTATTCGAAAAACATTCAATATAAGACTTCTCAAAATGCTGATACTCAGACACGTGCAGTAGCAACAACACGCTTCAGGAACATTTCTTTTTTTGATAGATTGACAGACGGGGTGCTGACGCATGTCGAATCTTCTTTAAAAAATGCGCACAGCTTCAAAAATTGCACGTTCCGATTGCGTTTTCATTGTTCCTAGAATGCTTGTTTCTTGAAAGATTGGTGTGCAAGGTACAGGGTCAGGGTCGCCAGTGTACCGTTCGATAAGACAGCGTTTGCAGTGCGCAGCGATATTCCTCCACGCCGATATGGATTCCGTTGCCAAGCGGTGCTCTCTCAGCCGTTCATTTATGCATCGTCCTGATAGCCCAATATAAGCCTTGCCACAAGTGAGTGGGATTTTATAGACAACACCGATTTTTTATGGTACGAACTTCTTTTGGTGGTTCGTCGTGCACATTGGCTTCCTTGCCTCGCCGTTCACGAGCGGGCAGAAGCGCACAAGTTTCTTAGGGGCAGTGAATACAAAGTCGACGCCACACTTTTTCGCCACCTTCTTTCGACGGTGCGACATGTTGTGCCCATACGGCATAGCAACAAGTTGAGTCCGTCGTTTAGAATCTTCACGGTTTTGTTGCCTCCCAGTTCTCACTTCTTTAAGCAGCTTTTCCGCAACAGATGTCAGAGTGTCCTCTCGAAACCCGGCGTTCTCTCAGCGAAGCTTTTGCAGTGTCACATTTTCGGTGATAAAATGCTCGCACGACTTATTGAGAGCAGCGCTTAAAGTATTCATGACAATACCCTTTTCCATAAGTTTATAGTGAGCCGATTGATAACTAAGAAATCTTTTTTGTCCTCGCCTGATATATCGAGCCAAAACGTGCCTTTTCAAACCTAATGCATACATCAAGCAACTGTAGCCTATCGTCATTTGGGATTCCTGTTGCAAAGGTTAGACCAAAGCTACAAGAATTAAAAACATCCAGAACATTTTTCACCACCTCGTCCAGTTTGTCAAACTGTGTTAGATTCATTACCACAAGGTAGTCGTCAATAAATCGAAAAATGCGTTTAACTTGGTCAGTGTAAATCTGCGCGACAATGCGTTGGCCAATGTATTCTATAGAGACAAAACTAAGAAGGGGGCGATGCAGGACCCAATGCATATGCCATCCTTCTGTACATATTCTGCACCTTCATGCTTTATGACAATCGATGACAGGTAAAATGAAACAAGGTTTAAAACGCTTTCAATTGACATGCCAATAGAATTCTGAAATGAAAATGGGGTTCCGCTTTAAATACAATGGCGCAAAGCAATCATGATTTACCCCTGCGGCATCGAATAAAAAAAACTCTCACATCTACTGAAAAAGCAAAATTAACGTGCGGAGAATCTTCGGGGTTCCTAATACAGTCCACTACGTCATTAGAATCAGTAACCAGAGACGGGTCCTCGATTTTCAAGAGACTTGTTCAGGAGACGTGTGCATTGTCCCGTGTGTTCCTCCATGGAGGAAAAACACGAAGGCGCCCGTGTGCTGTGCAATATCAGTGCACGTTAAAGATCTCCAGGTGGTCGAAATTATCCCGCAGCCCTCCACTACGGCACCTCTTTCTTCCTTTCTTCTTTCCCTCTCTCCTTTCCAGATTCCCTTGCGGCGCGGTTCAGGTGTCCAACGATATATGAGACAGATACTGCGCCATTTCCTTTCCCCCAAACCAATCATTATCGTTATTGTCCCATGTTTTCTTTAACCGTTAGCAAAAATGATCTCAAACGCTTTCCTACTAGCCCAAGGTTTCGCCTTAATAAGTCTCATTAAGCAGTTTGCTGTGGATTGCGAGCAGCTTTCCAAATCTGCAAGTGATTTTATTCCACGTCATACCACCCCTCCACTAACATTTAGCACACTTAAATCTCGTGATCTGATTTCAGTTTCTTGCGGGCTGCACCTGCATTAAATAAGTCGGCTATGGGCAATGGTCGTAACGCAAGTGCTTTCTTTAGCGTTTCAAACCCAGAACCCCCCCCCCCCCCCCCCTATGTAATACCCTCTTCTGGAGGGCCTTTAGGGGTAACTTGAATAAATAAATAAATAAATCTCCTCGTTTATTAAAAGATGCACTTTTGGCGCGTCACCGACCACTCACATACTCGGTAGGATTTGGAGATACTTTCTATTTAAGGTTCTAACGCTGTATGTCCGGTTCTTAAATGTTCATACGAATCTCCTGCAACCGAGATTATTAACGAAGTGTGTCCAGTTTACCCTTCAAACTTTCTCATATATCCTACGTCTTGAGGCGCGCTCGCCATGCATGACTCGCATTTCAGGGTTTCCGCTAAACACAGAAATAGTGGGACTGGTGGCAGACAAAGCAAGAGTTCATGAAGTAGTTCGGAAAAAAAGGTTGAATCACAAGAGGTTTTTTTCTTAGCTTGCGATTCCTGTATACCTGTTGACCCATAAATTGTTAACCTCTTTCTTGCTATTATCTAGAAGTTATTAGCTTATATTTGCGTGCGCTAATGAACCCGATACACATTTATGTACTTATAACAATTCCAACAGCAACCGAATGTACTACCTGATAACCGCAAGCTCTTTAGTTAGTGGTGGTTAACTCTCAAGGGTAACCAGGACGTGAACAATGAGAGCTAAAATACCCTTACTGGAGCAGTACCATGGGTAGGAAACTTCCTATACTATATACTATTGTCCAGCAAATCGAGACGTCAGCGCAAGTTGCTGCCGTAGCGGCAGGAGGAAAGCCAACTGGAACGCGGTATCGTTACAATGGCAACGTCATTCAGACAAAAAAAAATTGATGATGGCCTAACCCTGCTAGGCAAGATATACGTAGCGTAAGCGCGGCGACATCTGGTTCGGAAGAGTTACTATATGAAAGGCGCGCATTCAATACATGTGCCTTTGTTCACAGTTAAAAATAATCAATGAAGACAATAAAAAAAGCCTTTATTCACGGTTAAACGTTGAGCCATAGTGGTGGTGTGGTAGCGTCTCCGCCTTAAACGTAGCGTCTCCTCCTTAAGCATTTACATGAAAATCAATTCGCGCAGTCAGCAGCGCCCTGTGTATTGTTGCTCAAGGTAGCCAATTTCGATAACAACAGAGTAATTATGTTTCGAGCGTTCTAAAAGAACAGTTGTCAGAGAAATACATTGTTTATTAACAATGTGTCACACTTAGAGAGTGCGAAAAAGAACAGTTGTCAGAGAAATACATCGTTTATTAACAATGTGTCACACTTACAGAGTGCGAAAAATGCTTCTCACATTTAATCCGGCTCGCTGTCCTGTAGTCCCATTTAACTGCTAGCTTTAGACCTGCTGGCACTCAATATTGCCGAATAGGATTGAAAAGGTCCGTGGGATAAAAAATTGACATGTACTGGCCTTTGTTCTAAGACTGCCAATTCGTCAGCATGCACCAAGATAACGGCATGTTGTTACGTTTTCTCTTGCTTTTCTGATATAAAACCCCTCAATTACCTCTTCTCCGAGCGTTTCCGTAACGTGCTCTAAGGAAACTGCTTTTTCTAACAACTCACCTAAAGACATCTGCGGTAACGCAGCTGTAAAATCAGGACTCATGCACACGATAGCATGCGGATAAGCTTACACGATCATAAGCTGAAGTTATGTCTATTGCTTTGGTAACATCGAAGCAGGTACCGGTATTAGGGCGCTGCTTGAATGAGAGGCAACCAGAAGACTGTTCAATAAAAAACAGGGATCTCAATGGCATCTCCCTCATCATGGCGTAATGCGCCTGCAAGGCTTTGTTGGGGAAAAAAATCACGGGATCTTCAGTCATGGTGTAATCCGAATTCCTGCGATAACTGGTGGACGAAATGGTTAGTTAAAATAGTTAGCCAACTCGAGCACGCAGCTTCACTCTCGGCCACTCGTGCGCCGTTCCGTTTCCGCGGCCAACGGTCCACATTTCGTTTTAGGGAACGATGAAGGCCCATTGGGCAAAATGATAGCAGTAGGAACTACATAAAAGAGTAAAAAAGAGGAGTGCAAAAAAGAGTAGTAGGAACTACAAAAAAAGCTTGCGGAAGACAAAGACGAAGAGTCCCTGCAAGCAGAATTTGTTAGCCCCGCTTCAGGTTAATATGATCTCCTAGCAACAAGTTGCAGGTACGCAGGCTGACCCAGTCTTCTATTATGACCATATTTTCCCGTCCCATGCGAAACATATGCCCGCAGATATCCTAAATAGTCTCCTTTCTGAACACATACAGAATTTTCCTCTTCATACTGTTATCTCCACTGATGCATCCGACAGCTGTGAGAAGGCGGCGGTTGGGATATATTCGCAGGAGCTGGCTTGGAGCTATTCCGTTCGTATCCCAGATTATACTCCTATATTCTTCGCAGAGTTTCTGGCCATTGGTTTGGCTCTCCTGAAACTTCCTAGTCATGTAGCACAGGTTTTTATTCTTCCAGACTGCCTTTCAGTTCTAGTCTCTCTCCAAAATTCGGGAAAATCTTTATTGAATCGTTCGCATAGGTTTTTTTTGTTCCGCGCACAGTGCATGAGATCCGCTTTGTCTGGGTACCTGGGCATTCGGGCGTCTATTTCAACGAGGTGGCTGATTTATTCGCAAGCTCAGCTCTCAGCGCTCCTGCAATCTATCCCGTCCCTCACCTCATTCTGTTAGAGACTTCACGTTTCCAATGCTTCCAACATATTTCAGCCAACCTAAGTTATGCATTGCTCAATAAAGTGGATTTCAGCCACTTCAAGTTCCCATGGAATATCCGGTGGTGTAAATCAAGGCTTTGTAAGGTGTCAAGGACGCTTCTGCGATGCAGAATTCTTCACTTAAATTTGTACTTAAACAGATGTGGGTTCGCTGCGACAAACCTTTGTGTATCATGTGGGCAAGTTGAAAAAAAATTCATTTTCTCTTCTCTTGCCGGAGGTTCGCAGTTCAGAGAAAACAGTATTTGGAGATCCCTCTTTCGAGGTTAGGACTCCCTCTGTCTCTTCCAGGTATTCTTTCGTTTGGTGCGAGCGCAAAGAGATTTCCGTTAAGCAGTGTCTGGGGCTACATTCATGATTACATAAGTGCAACTGATCGATTACCTTGTTAGCTGTATACAAAATTTTGTGGCATGTCTAAAAATGCTCGATTCTATTCCAGGTAATTCATATTTCTTTAATTCATTTTACTGTTTCAATTTTTATATTGATTTAGTCTTTTCACGCCTATTTTTTCGCGCGCAAATACATCATTGGGATTATCTACTGAACCTTGGCCAATCCCCCTGCGTCGGTATGTGCCATGCTTACAAAGGAGAAGAAGAAGAAGGTGGCTGCACGTCGCTCCAGTGAAAAATCTCGCCATCTGCGTAAATACGTCCTTATATCAAGAGAATTGCCTTCACACCATCTGAGGAAGCTCCCGAAGCTCATGCGCCGTCTGACTGGGTGGCAGTAAGCAGATGTCCTCCAGCCATCCCGGCAACTGGACTGGGCTCCGAGGCTAAGGCTAAGCCTAGAGCCACCGGTGACGCGCTGGCAGAAGTGGCTTCGCCGGCGTCGGTCACGACGGCTTCAGCAACACCTCTTTTGACAACTGAGCCTCGGTTCCCGCTCTTGGTTCCTGCTCCCGGTTCATCAGCGGCAGCGCACATCCCGCCTTCTCCAATTGCACCTTAGCCCGTGAGCTATCTGCCCACTGGGCGGAACTCGCCAATGGCTGCCCAGCCTCCGCTCCTGGATGGGGCTTCAACTATGCAGCGTGAGGAGGAGAGCTCTCCAGTGGACCTGTCTTCAGCACCTCCATCCGTGCCACAGGCTTCCCGCAGGTCGCAAAAGCGTCCATCAGGGGACACTGCACAGGATTCGTCTTTGCCAACCGCAGCTCACAAGGCAAGCGTTCCTGCCCAGCGTATGCCATCCAGGTGGCTGTGCTGACATCGGGATCGGTATCGTATAAAGTGGCCATTAAAGCTCTGGCAGCCAAAAATATGACAGAAATTCCGAACAGGATTAATCAGGCAAACCTAGACGAGTGTCTTGGGACCAAAAAATTTCATGGCTTCACGTCTAGAACGAAATATCATCGCTCTGTGGCTCCCAACTTTGGCTGCTGTCGAGCGTCTGCAAACGCTCAAGTGCATATCGATTACAAGCGAGATCTCGGTGCCGGTCCAGGTGTACCTAGTAGAAGGTTCGGACCTACAGCGCTGTGTTGTTTACAACGCCGATGTTGCTGAAGACCAGAGGACTCTCCAGCGTGAGTTGAACTCTCCAACCCACCTTGTCATTCAAGCGCGGTATATGGGAAAGGGGCGCTCGTGCATCATCACCCTACAAGGCCCACCAACACTTCCGGGACGACTTTACTAATATGGTTGTATTCTGCGGCCTCGCCCTTACAAACCGAGTGCGGTTTATTGCTACAGCTGCTTCAGGCCTGGCCACATGCGCCGATCATGCCCGTTTACAACGCAAGATGAGGTTCGGCCATAAGGTCACCGTCTTACAGGTGCGGACTTTGCCAGACTGACGACCACGTGATCACCTCTCCAACTTGTCTAGCACAATTGAAAGCAACTGAGAAGGTTCAGAAGCGTAAAGGATTGGGCAAGTTTGTCAGACATGCTTAACGGAAGCATGGCGCAGATCAAGTGACAGGACAGCAGGAGATCACAAACACACAAAAGCTCTTGTGTGTGTTTGTGATCTTCTGCTGTCCTCTCACTTGATCTGCGCCATTATTCCGTTAAGCATGAGAAGGTTCGGCGTTGGATCCGTAAGCAAGTGCCTCCGAATGAAAAGAGAGCCCAGATACAGACAGCCAACAGGTTTGCGGCTCTCCAGTGGTATGAAGACGACTGGCCGGAGTCTTCTGATTTCAATCCACCTGCAGCCCCTGCCCAACAGTCGTACGGCGATAAAGTGTGCAAGGATTGCCGTCGCCTTCAAGCTACACAAAAGCACAGCATACTGGGACCACTGCGTGAGGACATGGCAGCAGTTGACGACCAAATTGCACGAATTTTATCCGAGGTCTCTAAGCTACGGCAACACCGTTAACTGCTTGCTTGCCGTGGACAACCAGCGGAATCCCATTCCACACCAATCAACGCTGCGGCGCCTTCGACTACGTGCAGCCCTCGTGCGTTTTTCGCAGACTCTACCAGGCATTCTGCAGCACTGCAGAATAACTCAACAACATCCCTTCACCGATTTATGGTATACCAGTTATCTAACCTGAAATCAGTTCTATTACAACGCTTGGAAGGCTAATCGAAAATGGCGAGTACACGTCGTTGTGGTATGCTCCAATGGAACTGCAGATGCCTCTCCACAAAGCTCGGAGAGCTCAAATCTCGACTTCGCATGAGCAAGCTCCAGAAGGGGGCTCTGCTACTGCCGGAGACCAATGCCTTGCCAGCCATTCTGGCTTTAAAGGATACATGTCTCCTTCAATGAACGACCGCCGTGTGCACACTGCTGCCCCTCTGGGAAAGGCGGCGGTTTCCTCAAGTTCGCGTCTCTCTAGAAAAATTGTGCACCTCATATCAAGAGGCAGTCGTAGTGGTTTTGAAGCTTCCCAAGGCAACTCCTGTGGTCGTGTCATACTATGTAAGAGCCGCCGATGTGAAGCTCCCTCCCGCATAAATCTGAGGTCGTTATTAACTCTACGAAGACCCAACCCAGGGTGGCCTATTTTAGTCGGTGTTGACTTTAACGCCCCTCATCCGGACTAAGGGTACCCCATTTCAAGCCACCGTGGCAGGCGTGTGCGGGACGCATTCGCGGATGCGCTGCTTGTTTTACTCGACCATCCATATTCAGCAACGCGAACTGTGCGCCATGCTCGCTGTCCAACATATGCTCCGGACATTAAGTGGTGGTCAAGAACCAGGATTCCCTCGTGTCACCTGGAGCCAGACTGTTGGGGTAGTGACCACCATCATATCATCATCGGTCTCCATCCATCAAAGGCCCGTCGATTACGCCGTAGGTGTTCTGTGGTCAATTGGGACACGTTTCGCACTACCGTCGCAGATCTCTCTCTGCAGTCATCTGCACTACTTGTGGACTGCATACAAACTACGCTGACTAAGGCTACTGCTGTCGCCTGGACGGACGTGAATCGCCCGGCGCCGGATGTGGGTCTGCTTAACCTCTAGGCTGCTCACCGACAAGCGGAGATGGAAGCTTCCTGAGACCCGACTTCTGCGCAAGCACGGACAAGGTTGAATTACCTTACTGCCAAGGCTCGCAGATATGAACGCGATCTCTCGCGATGGCAGTGACATGCGTGGTGTGAGCATTTCTCGACAATGTCATCGAATGGTGCTCTCTGGCGAACGTTTCATGCAATGGAACATGGTTCCCGTCGTCCTGACGCCGAGGCCACAGCATGCTTCGCAGCTAACTTAACTCCAGATGATTTCGCCGAACAGGCAGCGCGGAAGTTTTTCCCCATGTATGATGTGTTGCCTCCAAAGGTCACAGGAGCCCCCTTGGCTGCCATGCCAGCATATATGTCGATAAGCACTCATCTACAGCCGACGCCGAGGGAATTGCAAACGCATTTTCAATGCCCGAGATGCTTGCAGAAATAGACGAGGCCCGTCGGAAGATTGCGCCCGGTCCGGACTCTAATCCGTACGAGGTTTACGAGAACTTAAATTCCGCTGTACTGCCTTAACTCCTCGCCACCATTAAGAAGGTATGGATAGAAGGCGTCGTACCAGAGACCTGGAAATAGGCTATTGTAATCCCCATACCAAAGCCGGGAAAGCCGCCGACAGACCTCTGAAATATCCCGCCTATGTCGCTTACGCCTACATTATGCAAGCTTACCGAAAAAATTCCTCCCACACGACTGTCGTGGTGGCTTTAGAACCATGGTTTCTACCATCCCGCCCAAATTGGCTTTCGTACGTCCATGGGTACAGAAGATGGACTGGTTGTCTTGCCGTCAGCAGTTCTGGCCTCAGCTCTCAGCCACAATGTACGTACGTACTGGCCATGGACGTTGAAAAGGCGTACGATACTATCAGTGATGGTGCCATCCTGGAATCCCTTGACCTGCTGCAATTTCCTGTTAGAGTGCGCAATTTTGTTAAGACCTTCATTGAAGGCCTACACTTTGCTATACGCCTCAGTGGCGAGGCCGTCGGATTTCTGCCTCTTCGCGGCTTTCCCAAGGGATCGGTGTTATCGCCAACAGTAGAGACTTTTAGCTGAGCGTGTTTACGTTTCGCTCCACTGGTAGATCCCCAGCGGAGCAATAGCGGAACGTAGCGCGAGTAAAGAGTTATAGTGCAGCGTCTAAAACGCCCGAATGAGCGTAGCAGCGCGGAGTGCTGTGCAGCTCCACCTATCGGTGAAAAGCGGAGTTATGCTGAAACGAATATGAATCGCGCTTGATTTTTCTGTACTGAAATTGCTAAATAAAGGCATTTTTTATGATATATATTTAAACATTAGAGGTCGTTATTTGAAAAAAAGTACATTTGTCGCTGTGACGGTCAAGTTAAGACGATGCCCCATGCCGCAAGCTGTTTTTTGGTGCGCTGTGTGTAAACCAGTGCGAGTTCGCGAGTTACGACCGCATGTTGTCTCCGCCACAGCTATATGGTAAATTCTAGAGATGCCGAAGAGCATACTCCAAGACCCGCAGCTCTTGTCACAGCTAAAGTGGTCAGAGATAGAAGATATGCTGTGTCTTGAAGTGTTTGGTGAAACGCGACGTGACCCACTCCCTGTGCGCGGGCTTCTGACCATTTACGATATCGACAGTGGTGTGTTCAAGACGCATTTCAGATTTGAGAAGCATGACTTGCATAGGCTTCAGAGGGCCTTATTAATACCTGAAGCTGTGGTAACTCCACAGAGGGTGGCAGTTCCCGGGGACGAGGCCCTGTGCATAACCCTGCGACGGCTTGCATATCCGAACCGGCTCTGCAATCTTGAAGACCTTTTCAGGCGACACAGCTCGACCCTATCGTCTGTGACCAACGCAGTTCTCGGGCACATTGAAACGCGGATTTTTCATTTGTTAGATGACCTGAACAACCATGCCTGGTTGAACCTGACTCGCTGGAAACGTTCTCTCAGGTAAGCCGTAAGAGTTTTGCGAGTCGATATTTCTCACATTTTCATTCTTTTTTCTGGCAGTTCACAAAAAAGGAGCCCCGCTTAAAAACTGCTGGGCGTTCATAGACGGCACGGCGCGGGCGATATGCCGATCATCAAGGAACCAAAAGGTTTGTTTTAGTGGGCACAAACGCGTCCACGCCCTGAAATACCAGTCAGTAATGTGCCAAAATGGGGTTATCTGTCAGACGGATCGTATCCAGGAAGCAAAAATGATGCTGGTAAGTAACTGGCAAGTACAGCTGCCTCAACAAAGCGTTGTTTATCATTCTTTCCTCACTATGCCTGGTGCTTGGAAACAGGCAAGGTTGAACATCGTCTCATTATACATTTTATTTTCCTTCTTTCAGGTAACTTCGGAAACAGCAAAGCATATGCAAAGTTGGAAAAGCTTGTTCAGGGGCGCAACTACGTCATCTACGGGGACCCTGCCTACCATTTGCGGCCCCTTCTGCTGAAGCCCTATGGCGGTAGTTCCTTGACCCCTGAGCAGCAAGCATTCAACAAAGCTATGAGCAGTGTGAGGCAGGCAGTGGAATGGGGCTTCGGTAAAATTGCGAGACTGTTTGCCTTTGTAGACTTCAAAAAAAATCAGCTTTACCTCCAGAACCTGCCACTCATATACAAAGCAAGTGAACTTCTCGCGAACTGCCATACCTGTTTGTACAGCGCCCAAATTTCTCAGTATTTTGGCCTTGCGCCACCACCTCTAGAGGATTACCTTGCCCCTCGATAGTGCTTCATAACACCACGCAGTTGCGAAAACGAAGAGTTTATTTCATAACTGTGAAAATAGAAATCAAGATGACAATTATTTGGTTATGGATATTATTGATGTTGTGCATTTAGAATACTAGCCAGTTTTTTGTTTTGGTCATCGAACATTTTTTGCAATTGCTCAAAGAATTTCTGCTGGTTTGCTTCCCGAGAGGATGATTCGAATTGAAGTTTTTTTTTCTTCGAGCTCCAGCTTGCGTTCTTCTAAAGCAAGGCGGCACTCCTCGTTTTCCACTTTCCTCCTCTCAATTGCCAGCTCCTTATTGCGGAGGTGAAATTTATTTGTCTCCGTCATTGTGAGCAGCTGGAGCCCCATACTTTGTAGTCCTCGAATTCCTGCAAAGGTAGACAAGCAAGGCAATTTCGGCCATTAGTTCAAGCGAGTTCATGCACTGTGCGATTGCTGTGTAGTATTATAATGCCATGGGACAAGCACAGATCGTGTGATAAAGCATAACTACTCTCAAACCAGCTTCTTGTCATGCAGTTCGTATTCGACTGATTATGTGTTCTATGGTTTGCAAGCATGTATTTATGTGACACCTAGCTTTTAGGTTGGTGTTTTCGTGCCTAACGTACCCTTATAAACAAATTTTGTTCCTGTGCATTTATTCGATATTTCTATATCTATTCATGAAAGAGATGGGATTTGTTTCCAATTCTGTTAAGCATTCGTGTTATAAAGAAACATTTGGGTCATGAACTGCTGCGCCATGGCAAAATGTGTTTTGATTTCTGCATTCTGTCTTCCTACTCAGGCAAGGTTCTTACTGTTCATATTTGTGGTTTGTATGCATATGTTTTAAAGGTGTCAGGAATTAGTCTCAATATATAATCATGGTTTCGTTATAGCCATGAGCAATAATTTGTACTGTAGCGTTAAACGAAGAGGGCTCTAGTTCGACTTCCGCAAATCAACGGACAAAGCTGCCCAAACCCTACGCATGTCAACATTTACCTGTGTACACTTATAATGCTCTCCTGGACACCATTCCGCTCCGTGTGTACTGTACATGGTAAATAAACATTCCTAAAGAACTTGCCTTTACCCATGGCCGGCAGAATCTGTTGCCTAGTTGCAGGCTGGCGCTGATCGTTGTCGACTGATAATGGTGTGCTGAGGGAGGATGCTCTTGTTGTGCTGACATGACTTGGCTCTGCTGCTGCTGGCCACCATCCATCCGGTTCCGCTCATTGTCACTGGTAGCTGCAGATGGTCCCAGCACAAGCTCCTCATCGTAAACGCTGAGAAACAGCTGGGCTGCTGGCGATCCTGTTTATAATGAATGAAAAAAGGAGGAGGTAAAATCGTACAAGCAGGGTTGCCAGATTGGGCTACTGTTCCTCCGAGTTGGCATTGAAATTTTCCATTTGTCTATGTGGCTATTTTTGGATTACATTTTTAGCTGTGCCCATGGCAATATAATTGGTTTTGTAATAAATATTCTGAATGTTTTCGTACACCCTTTCTCTACTTTGTGCCAGTGTTCGAAACTGTTTTCTCCGTTGGAGCCCTGTTAGCTGATTGAAAACGATACTAAATTTTGTGTCAGCGTCGGGATATACTGGGCAAGTATCCTGTGTGGGCGGCCCAAAAGCCTCTAGACAAAAATGAAAGTAGAACATGCGTGCTTCTAAAGTGTGTGTATATCGTTTCCTAGAGCTTGTCTGTCATCAGGCGGTCAATGTGCTACCTCCACACAGCCTTGGCTGCTATTCTAAGGCAAGAATTCATGTGATTCATGTGTACGAAACGTTCAAGTGGATTACAGATTCTCCAAAAGGGCAAAAGAAGGGGGCAGTGTCCCTCATTATCATTTGGGACATACCCCGAGGTGATGGTGGCACATCTTGTGAATGCCATCTTGTCGCACAGACACCTACCAGACTCAGTGTGACATGATGGATCAGCATTGCACCTGCCTTGCATTGAATCATGAATCAGTGGGCTGCACTGAAAGCCCACTCTGACGCAATGAAAAGTAAAGAACGCTGCAAGGCAGCAAGAGTGCATATTAAGCGGAATGTACACTGATGAGCAAAATCTACTTTTTGTTCCACTTATCGATAAATTTGAGTGAATGAACAAGCTCACTCAATGCGAGGCTAAAGGAGAAATTCATCTCTTTTGTGAAAAAGTTAATGGCAAAAATTTCAGTACCTGCACCTACGCAGGACAACTGAGCGAAATGGGAGCAGCACATATATATTACATTTCAGTGCATGGGAATTCTTTTTTTAACAGCCTCGAAATGTCTTTTCTCAGCTTCTCTAACAAACGTTTTCTGTTGGATAGGCACCACAACTTTATTTTTGTGTGCACTAAAGAGGTTACCCCCTAGCCTAAAGCTTTGGAGCAACCTGCGCCTTCCTGGATAAAAAACGCAAAGTACTCATTGATTTTTATCTGGCACTCACTCAGTGCTTTTATAACTACAAATTCAATATATGCAATACAATCCGATGATTGCCAGCTATAAATGAAATTCGACGATCTGGCATAGCCTACCCGGTTCTGGGTAATTCTGGGTAAGCTTGAGAAATGTATAAAATGTTGCCGGCAAGCTGAAGTTCCCAATGATGTCTGAGCTTGCACTCTGTGTTGTCATTCACTTATGAAACGTCACCGTCGAACGAGTGTTAAGCTAGGTCTCTGTCACTAAAACATCCTGACAAATAAAGTGCCTAACTAAATTTTACAAGCGCTCCTTCCCGTGAAGTTTGGCCTGGCCAGCAATGGAAGCTGCTACAAGGATTTTAAACCGGCCGTGAATTTTTGTCCCGTTTCAGCTGTAACATTTCCTATGGGCCAAGCAGTTAGACTTCGAAATCAGCTCATGATGCCCCAGATCCTTCTATAAGCTAATTTGTTTTGTCTGTTGTGCTAGAATTACGCAACTCTGTATACAAGTCACGCTAACATATTCTTCACCTATCACTAGGTGCGATAAAAAGCTCAGCCCATTGGCATGCAACTGTCAGCTCCGCTATCATTTGATTCAGTCCGCAAAGAGTGGGCACGCAGCAGCCTGTGATACACCTCTGTGCACAGTCTTGTGGTGAACCCTCCCCCACTCCTCCCGACAGGCTCAGAGAAAGAGAAAACAAGCTAGAACACAGACAACTACATGAAAACTCGAGTGTTTCGTGTGTGCACACATGGGCTACTTGTAGGAAGCCCAGTACACGAGCTTACGGGCCGTGCATGCGGCTGTAGAGTTATCCGGTCGAAATAGAAAATACAAGAAGGCGAACTTAGATGCAGGCATGACAAAAACTAACCGTCGTTCTCACCAGCTACGCAAATTTGCGAAGCTGGCTCGGCCGATTAGGAGCAGTCGCCAGCAAGTTCTTCCTCTAACTGGCTCGCACCTCGTCGTTCCTGAGCTGCCCTACTCGTCCTTGAGGCGTCATGAGCCGTTCCTGGCTTCTTCCAACGCACTGCGCAGCCTGCACTCCTTGGGGCAATCCTTGGCTCGTACTGCACAGCCCGCGCGTAGTCGGAGAGGTCCTGAAGAATTTGCTCCTTATCAGTGTACTGCTCTTCGGTCCCCGATCTGAATAGGCCAGAAAATGCACGTCACATAAACATGTGCGCTAGAGCTGCTGAGAGAACAAACAAAAACACACTCACTTTTTGAGATTCTTTGCGTCTTGCCGCCTCCAGTAGCCGATGAGAAGATCTACGCGATCTTTTATCCCGCGAAGCGTTAACTCTCGGCCTACCGCCCGGTTAACGCTCGCGAGGACGCTCACCCACTTGAGCTCGTCCACGAATGGCCTTGTCGCGGCCACTTCCCGCAGAAGGCAAATGTCGTCTTGCGCGCTGAAACATTTGCGTGGCTTCCTTGCTTGCAGGCGTGCTTGCGCCATGCCCGTGCTCGATGAAGCCGACGCAGCAACGTCCGCACGGGAGGGCACCATGTTAGTGCTCGACGACGCTCGCTCGCTCGCACTCGCTGGGCGATCTCCGCTGGAAAGACGAGATGAGCGGGCGAGCGCGCAGCGTCGTAAACCCGCTGGCCGCCTGAGCGTTCTGCGCATGCGCACTGGCGCCCTCTCTAGTCCGCTCCTCTCCGCTGGCCGCTTGCCCGCTCAGCTGAAATTCCTTATTATTTAATATTGCTTTTACCTCCCTTGCTTGGCGCTTACATGATGTCTCTGAGATAAAATTCTTATTGTATGCTGATGACCTGACGGTGTGGAGCACATACAACGGCCTGATGACTCAAGGAGCAGGCCTACAATCAGCCATAGATATTACGTCGAATTTTGCTTTTTCCGTTGGTGTGCAGTTTTTAGTGAGCAAAACCACTTTCATGTCAGTCGACAACCGCTGGGGCGCCGTAAACTCGCTGCAACACCAATTCGTCTCCATCTATCCGGAACTCCAAGTCAAGAAAGTTCGACCATAAAAATCTTGGGGTTGACAATATACGAGTCAGGAACAGGTGCTGTTTGGCTTTCTGGGGCTAAAAAGCAAGCAATTCAGGCGTTGGGTCTGATTAGACGCATTGCTACTAAAGCAGGCGGAGCCCGCTCACGTGTTGCACGACAGTTGGTGCGGGTTGTTGTGCAACCGCGCCTCGTTTACCAAGCCCAATTCCAGCATTTGACGAAGGCTCAATGGGATTGTCTAGAACCTGTTAATTGAAAGGCAATGAGGGTCATTACGCCTTCCGCGCATTACCCTGATCATGGCCCTCCAAGAACATGCGCAGAACGAGAGCTGGTGCAGCAACGACGCGATGCTCGCCGCTTTAAGTCAAACCTTACACACACAACGTGTGCACTCAGGGCATATGATTCATCGCACTCTATTCTACAGCCGCCCCCCCCTCCAGTTCTTCCCCCTGGCGTTTTGTGCAGCTAAGCGACAACAAACCAACTGATCTACGTCGGCCATCATCTACCCTTCGCGGCATCGTGGCTTCGCGAACGAATTACAGAGCAAGACGGCAATCTGCCGCATGGCTTCATTGTTATGCACGTTGACGCAAGCTTCCAGGCCTGCGAAACAACAACGGCAGTTTACTGTCCTTGCAAGCCTGCCCTGAACAAAACGTCGAGGTTTCGTCTCTCAGAACCTCCTTCCTCCTCCTGTGCGGAGATGATTGCGATTCAAGAGGCACTTTGCTCTGTGGCCGCCGTTCCCATGCTACCTACGGCCCAAATTGTCATTCGCACCGACGCCTTTCACGTCACACGCCTACTAAGACAAGTCAGTCGCACCCCAGAAATCCGCCAAGACATCCGTCATCTATCGGCACGCATCCCGCAGCAAATCCGCATTGAGTGGATCCCGCGTGACCTCCTGAGCGCACAAAGCCGCTTAGATTCTTCGCCCCGCCTTTCGACCCCAACCTCGTCTTTGCCTCGAGTCCTCACTCTAGATTACACCACCCTCATTTTGACAACAAAGGTGCACCTCCGGCCCCACACACGTGCTCTAATCCCTCCGTGTGCGGTAACCCTCCCCCGTGGTCTTACCCGTGCAGAGGAGGTTGCGCTTCGGAGGATACGGGTCGGGGTTGCCCTAATTCCAGCTCTGACACGCAAGTGGCCGCCTTTCAATGATTTATATCCCCGCCCCGGGTGTCCAGTGTGCAGGATCGAAGACTGTGAGCTGGATATCCACCACCTGTTCTGGGTTTGCCCGACACTGAAGCCGACGAGAATTCGGCACCTGGCGGCCATGGGTCTCTCACCGTACAATCCGGATTCCTATATTGCCTGGACACAGGGTCCATATCATCGTTCACTAATTGATTTCATTAGATCAGCTCACATTTTTTCATTTATTTAAGCATCTTACTCATCTCTCATTTCATAACCTTTATGCCCTGAGGCAATAAACATTGCTTAAAAAAAGAGTAAGAAGAATAGTGCACGGCTCTGTCGACTAGCACCAACTGGGTTGCTACCACTGCCGAGGGAAGATAGAGGACAGCTTAGAAAGAATATTTTTGCATTTCTTGCATTATGCAGCGCGCCGCAAGCAATTTACCTTTCCGCATTGGCCTCCGCAGTGCTTCTCAACCTCGACGCACGGCGCCGAGCGCTGCTGCACGCTGCGCGTGGTGGAGTTGCCCACCTCCTGAACCAGCTTACACAGTAGTTCCCACCTGCTTCAACCCGTATTTAAGACTGTGCGTTTGACGTGCCAAATTTGCTGCTTTCTTTGCCCCATCCCCCGCCCCTGCAAAAGAGTAGGCATCGTGTCACGACGTCCGCCTAGTCCTAACAATTATATCCAGATTTTTGTATAGGGTAGGAAAACCATTATAAACTTTTCTTCCGTGAGCTCTAGGCCGCAGGGAAACTCCTCAAGGGGCGGTGCGGACCCAAGTGCTGTTCAGTATAGCAATGAAGTGTTTCCAGAAAAACCACAAGAAATCCAAGAGGTCTAAGGCATAAAACGCGACAACCGATCTAGACGGACAAAGGCATATACGGCGAGATGCAACACAAATGGAGGAAGCCACTAACAAAAGAGTTTTTCAGGTGTATACAGCAAAATGATGCCTTAGCTGCATTCAAATTGGAGCTGTTAAGAAAACGAAAGTCAGAGGCAAAACAGAGGAACAGGATCCCGTAGACATCATAATCAAGCTGCAAAAAAGTAACATCCCAAATGTGTATAGCATAAGAATCCTATAGATTCAAGTCTCCAAAATATGGAGGCAACGTAATTACCGTTCGGTATCCTAGCAAAGCAAAAGAACAGGGGGCTAGAATGATCGGCAGGGTATTGAAGTGAAACAAAGAAATGAAGGAGCACCAAATTTTCAGACTACAATACGAACACTTGTTCAAGCCTTCATACTTAGCAGAATCACTTACTTATCGCCTTACCTAGCGCTAAAAAAAAGAATAAGAACAAGAATTGCATACTAATCACAGAAGCCTACAAAAGAGCCATTGGGGTCCCAATGGCGGCCACCACCGAGAGATTGCATGCGCTAGGCATACACCATACACTAGAAGCTTAAACCCGCCTCACGCATCAGGCTTGCGGGTACACTCTCAAGCTCCGCTTCAAGGGTATGTCGCCCTAGCGTATGGATTAATTCCCATCTATGCAGAAGGTCACTGTCTACTTCACATTCATATATCCCTTCTAATCCTCATAAGCTTCCTGGCACAGTGGTGCATAGGTTAAGCAATGCGCTACTGCCCTGCGATGGCTGGGGCTCTCACAGGTGACTCTGTGCGACACAGGTTGCTCTTCCCGAGCGACAAACCATTACTTTAACTGCCAACGTGTACAGTTTGCTCACTATTTGGTGTGCAGTGGTGATGACGCCGCAAGAACACGTGACATGGGTGGCAATACCTGCCAGAGTCAAGTTCGTGATTTTTTTCCTCACAACGCCGACAACGGTGACCCCGGGTTTTCTCCACTACGGGGTCATTAACGCACTCGCGTTAAAAGGTAGATGTGCCTGTGGGGACATCAGATGCGGATTCACTGCCTCCTCTGTCCCTGACAGTACACGTCCTACCTTGCATGAAGGCAGGCAGAAAGCTAGAGCCAAAGGTATTTTAACATAATATGGAAAACACGCGAATGTCGTGTGCACACACGGAGCCCGTCCTAGTGATGGAAAGTAGCTTTATATCCAGGAAGGAAGACCAAAAATCCCTACGGGTGGCGTGAGGCTAAAGGCTCGGAAGCCTGACGAGGCCTTAGCCTTTTTCACAGCAGCAGAATCACATTTTTTTAGTTCAAGGATTTACGCAGTAAGAATAGCACAAACATATTTTCGCAGTTGCAAACACAACAGGAGTACAGCAAATACACAGTCCAATAAAGCAATACAACACAAATACACTTTTAAGGTTTTGTGAACAAAACAGTGTACACATTTATCCATACACAACCGAAATGAACAATTGACCGAATCTAAGCCAAAAAAACTGAAAAGACCGAAAACATCACATTAACCACCGGAAATAAACGAGACAAAAAACAATTCATTACGCCTCCACCTCTTGTGCCCTCTACGATGCAGACGAAGCTGCCAAAGCCATAGCGGCAGAAATAAATAATTAAACAGCGGGAGCTAAGGGAAGGAGAGGACAAAAACATTCAGACTTTCCATATGCAATAACAAGAACTCAAATAGAATGGTGTGGCGTAACTATAATTGCACATTTAAGGAATGGCTTTCTTACAATGAGTGCGTCTTTGTCAGTTTCGCCAATTTATGGGTACGCGTCCGCATTGCGCTATCGAATGTGTAAATGTTTATCTTTCTCAGTGAATCTAATTTGTAGTAATTCACACTTTCTTGCTTTTGTTTCACGCTTCACACTACTACACGAGCGTAACAACTGCATCAAACATAAGAACTTCAGCCACGTGATTTTGCGGAACACATGATTCTTACCTTTTTAAGTGAACTAATTTTATAAGTACAGTAATAAAATAGGCAGTATCATAAGGACTGCGGAGGAAAGCAAAGTGTCATACCTTAGCAGAAAGCAACAGATCCTTGATGTAGTCATTCGTCACTCTTTCAGGAAAGCTGTCAGCGGGCACCCAGTTAGCTCCTTTTGCGTAGATTGGAATGTCGTTGACTTTGAAGTAAAACTCTGTTCCATTCGCTGTGGTTGCATTCGCTAAAAGAAAATTAAATGAAAGTACCTCATTTCATTTTCATCATCCTCATCATCACCAACCTGACTGCACCCACTCCTGGAAAAAGACCTCTCCCGTGTCTCTCCAATTAACCCTGTCCTTTGCCTACTGCGGCCACCTTATGCACGCAAACTTCTTAATCTAATACGCCCACATAACCTTCTGCCGCGCCCTGCTACGCTTGCCTCCTCTTGGAATCCACTCCGTTATCCTTAAGGACTACAATACATGCCCTGCCCAAGCCAATTTCTTCCTCTTGATTTCGACTAGGATGTCATTAACCCGTGTTTGTTCCCTCACCCACTCTGCCCACTTCCGGTCTCTTAACGTTACACCTATCATTTTCTTTCCATGGCTCGCTGCGTTGTCCTTAACTTAAGTTGAACTCTTTTCGTTAGCCTCCACGTTTCTGCCACGTAGGTGAGTGCCGGTAAGATACAGCTGTTGTAAACTTTTCTGTTGAGGGATATTGGTAAACTGCCATTCATGATCTGAGAGAACCAGCCATATCGCTCCGCCCTATTCTTATCCTTCTAGCTATTTCCCTATCATTATCCGTGTCAGCTGTCACTACCTGCCCAAAGTAGACGTATTTTTCTAGCACTTCCAGCACCTCTCGCTGCCAATTGTGAACTGCTGTTCCCTTGCTAGACTGTTGAACATTAATTCGGTTTTCTTCACGTTAATTTCTAGGCCGACTATTCTACTCTGCCTGGCTAACTCATTGATCATGATTTCAGTTCAATCAAGAAATGAATAAATAAATTAATGAATCAATTTTATTTCCTTATAGACCCCTTGTTAGGAACATTACATAACGGGTGGATAAAACAATGGTTGTGAAAGCAGGAAATCATGCGTTATGATGACGACCAATAGCTGTAGGCTCTGCGCGCGAATTTAGCAGGAAGGGCATTCTTGCGATGTCAGCGGGAAGGTCATTCCAGTCCGCGGTTGTGCGAGAGATAAATGAACCCGCGAAGGTGACGGTGTGCGCACGTGGACGGCTGATCTGAAGTGGATGGAGAGTGCGGTGAGATATGCGTGGCCGGAGGGACCATGTAGGGTACAGTCCGTAGATTGCTGTAAAAAAAAAAAAACTCGTGAAATATTGAAAGACTGGCTGTGCGGCGGCGCAGCTTGAGTGTCTGTACGCCTGCAAGCGATTTCAGATACGTAACACGAGTGCTAGAATGGTATGAAGAAAGAATAAATCTGACGGCGCGGCTTTGAAAAAGTTCCAATGCGTCGGTCAGATAAGCTTGATGTGGGTGCCAAATGGGTGATGCATATCCTAATTTTATTCTCACAAGTGTTTCGTACGCTAATACTTAACGTGCACGGGCGCATCGCGAAGGTGAAGTTTTACAAAACCAAGGAATTTGCTAGCTGAAGAAATGAGGTTAGCTATATGCATTTTCCATGAGAGGTCAGCGCACATGGTCACGCCTAAATATTTGCACGATTCTACTGGCAGCACGGGAACGGAGTCGATATGATAGAAGGACACGAGCGGGTTGCGGTGGCGATGAAAAGAGAGTACGTTGCAATGGTGAGGGTTAAGCTCCATTAGCGAAATTTTACACCAATCCAGTATCCTGTTAAGGTTGTTAAGGTTGCTTTCCTGGGTCACTCAGGAGTGACTTAGCAAGGCAAGCCATCAGCGAATCGCACATCTTTTTCTAAAGGGCACGACTAATCGCCGTCCTGGTTACCTTTTCAGAGGGTTTTTAATGTTCAGGGGGTTTTCCTCGTTATTGAAATACACTTTGTTGACAGCATTTCAACAAACTGAAAATTCAGCGCAGACCCTGCTGAGCAAACCTTTGAAATGCAAAAAAAAAAACCCCGCCGCGGTGGCTCAGTGGTTAGGGCACTCGGCTACTGATCCGGAGTTCCCTGGTTTGAACCTGACCGCGGTGGCTGCCGTGTGCTGTGCGATGGCAGTTCACGTTGGAGATCCCCAGGTGGTCGAAATTATTCCGGAGCCTTCCACTACGGAACCTCTCTCATCCTTTCTTATCTCCGTCCCCTCCTTTATTCCTTCCCTTACGGTGCGGCTCAGGTGTCCGCCGATATATGAGACAGATACTACTGCGGCATTTCCTCCCGCCCCAAGAAAAAAAACCAAACCAAAAATAAACCCAAGAGCCCATAGGAGAAGGATGGACCTAAGACACAACTGGACAGAAAACTAAGTTTTTTTTCAGAACCACACGACCAAAACAAATAATTTTATCTGATACGGGTGTAAAAATATAAGGTGCCGTTTAGTTTCATGCGCACCATTCTACATCGAGCTGTTGCTAGAACCGCTCAGCACCAGAAAAGCGTCACTCTATCCGGTTTTTCCTGCTTGGTACGAGAGCAGCGCTGTACGCTATTTCAAAGGCACGTGGTGTTGCCACACATGCGTCCCCTTAACCTGAAGTTACGCTGCAATCGCATAAAACGAGGGTGATGAGAACGCTTATGGGTGTACGCTTAACATGAGGTAGCACTCTTCAATGGCTTATACAAGATGCTTCACGTAAGATTTCACGCATTTTTAAAGAGTAGGGTTTTCGACATGGATGAGCATGTTTTTCGGCATAGCATTGTTCGCTGCGTAGTGCATTATCATACAGATAAGACGCGCTAACAAGCAGGGTGATTAACTAATATTTGAACAGTTAACAGTTCAACTATTACTGTGAAGCTCTTTAAATATTGAGAGGCGTGTAGCCTACCGTAATTATTATTCATGTGAGTTTTTAGATTTTAGAAAAGACGGCTGCCCTGGGCGCTGTGGCCTGACATATTTTTGCTGTTTCGACGAGTGACGTGCACTGGAAAGATTGCCTTGTCTGCAAGCTTCTAGAAAGCGCATGTATCTAGGCGCGATGTAGGCAGAATGAGTTGGGCTACAGCACCCAGACGAACTGCATTTTCGAAATTCTAAAAACTGATATGGGTATTAATTACGGTGGGTTACACACCTCTCAATAATTAAGGAACCTCACAGTAATAGTTGAAATGTAAACTGTTGAAATATTAGTTAACCAGCTTGCTAATCAGCAGGCCTTAGCTGTATTCTGAAGTACTACACAGCTGACAATATGTGGAAGAAAGCGCTCTTATAACTCAAAAACCTACTTTTAAAATTTGTGGAACTGCTAGATGAAACACCCTGTATACTGGAATTTTATCAGCAAGTCGATAAAGGCCAAGTCGCTCTTTCTGAGGCCCTGCTATATAAAAACAACAAAAGTAAATTGAACGAATCTGTGGCAGAAGTCAGAAAAAATCGATTAGACAGTTGGTGGTGTAAAAGCAGGGTGGTGGCAAGGTTACAAGTTCAAGGTTAAAAAGTGTATTTAAGCAAAAATGCTAAATTTGAACATAATTCCGTTAATTCTGATGGATTGCCTAAATAAATATAAGGGAGAAAAAGCCACAGCACGTTTGAAGGATGCTTGTAACTTTTCACTTATCTATCTTGGGTGCATTCTGAGCGCACAACTTACGAGGTTTGTGTCACTCTAGAAGGGGTCAACCTCGATTTCCGAGCGGCGGCTGTAATTCAGCTTCCTGACGCCTCCTGTCATTGATTTCATGACGCCTCACCTCTGCAGCTAGTGAAGACACGCATTTTGGGGCAAAATTTGCGAGTATTGTGTTGTTCATTGCACAAAACACGCGCGCCATAGCTGGAGAATGCCTCTCTCTTTAACATAAGACGTAGGACGACTGCTGCGCTGCCAAAAATCAATCGAGCACAAGCAGCAGCCAGGCCGGTCAGGCAGGTTCAGACAGGAACAGCTACGCACAGGTTACAGCTAGGAAGTCTGGATGTGATGGAGAGAAGGGGAACAAGCTAACCCCAAGGAATGAGGTCGCAGTCACTGATGAGAGGCAGCATAAACTGGAAGTTAGCAAGGGGGAAGAGAGTACCCTAGTGCTTATAGGTGGTGACTCAAATATGAGTAGGTGCAAAATAACTATAATGGAGTCTGTAAAGAGTGATAAGCGGGTAGCAGTCGGGGCATTCCCAGGCAGGACAATGGACGCAGCACTGAGACAGACAAGAAGCGAACTTTATAAGAAAGTTGCAGAGCGCAATTTGGTAGTGGTAGCGGCGGGACTAAATGATGTCTTGGCTGGTGAAGCCGCAAAAGTGGTGGAAAGAGTAGCGGAGGGAGTTGACGGTTTAAGGGCGATAGCACAGCAAGTCCATTAAATTCCTTTCGCGCAGCACTTGCAGGCGTGGACTGGAATCTCGTGCTCAGCAATAATGATCCAGAGGACGCATATGGTGCCTTCATTACTACATTTAAGTCTGTCTATGACCAAAATTTTCCACTTGTGACTTATAAAAAACCCCGCAAGGCCCGCAAGCCCTGGATAACAAAAGAATGCCTTGAAATGGTAAAACGAAAAATGAATCTTTACGACTGCTTTATTAAAAGCCGATCCCTCGATGACCTAGCACGTTTTAAGGCGTATCGAAACCAAGTCACTTCTTTTCTACGCCAAACAAAGGTAGAGAATATGGAAAACTTTTTGTGCCAGACGTAATTAAAAGGAGTGACCTTGTATGGAAAACAATAAATCAAATTTTAAACCCAGGTGGAGACATGCAATTGGAATGCTTGAGGTCTTGGTTAATAACACACCAGTCAATGGGAAACCTTTGGCAGAAAAATTTAACGATTTCTTCGCGTCACTGGTAGATGGCAATCACGAACCCCAGGATATCAAATGTCTCGACTCGCGGGTTTCTTCCACTGCATTCTTGATGCCGACGGACGCCAATGAAATCAAAACTTGCCTACTCACTCTCCGTAACAGCTGGTCACGAGACATAGACGATCTTAAACTCCAGCCAATATGTAGCCGATGTAATTATCCCAGTTCTAGAGCACATTTTTAATTGCTGCCTCGAACATGCGGTGTTTCCCCGACGATTGCAGATTGCCAAAGTAACCGTTGTTCTTAAGGGTGGAGACAAAAATGACCTGTCCGATTATCGGCCAATTTCTATCCTCCCTATTTTCTCGAAGTGTTTTGAAAAAAATAATATACAAGCGAATGTCTAGTTTCTGCGAGAAATGTCACATATTAACGCCTAGCCAGCATGGCTTCAGGAAAAACTTTTCTACAGAAACTGCGCTTCTAACCCAAAAAGAACTAATTCTAGAGTCCTTTGAACAAAAACTTTTCACTCTCGGCATTTTAATTGATTTTTCGAAAGCGTTCCATCGCATCAATCACAGCACAATGTTGGCGAAACTCGAGCACTATGGTTTTCGCGGAAAATATCATCAAATAATTACCTCATACCTTAGTTGCCGTGTCCAACAAGTAACAGTAGACAACGAGTCATCAAATTTTATACATCTGTCTTCTGGTGTGCCGCAAGGCAGTATATTGGGACCGCTGCTTTTCCTTCTTTATGTAAACGACATATTCTGTATAAGTAAACTTCCAACTTTTGTCATATATGCAGATGACACCACTCTATTTTTCCGATCAGCACATGTGCGAGATCTTGAACAGCAAGCTACAGATTGTTTGCAGAAACTTCACGAATGATCTGAGTCCAATTCACTGATTATAAACACTGGAAAAAGCAAAGCTGTACTTTTTAGACCCCGTAATAAGGATCCTGCTGTCTCACAAGTTCATCTAAAAATGGGTTCCTCAGTCATTCAAATAGTTCCTACGGTCAAAAGCCTAGGAGTGCTTTTTAATGAAAATTTATCATGTGATGAACACGTTGAAAATGTCAGGGACAAGTTGTCCAAGGCTGCTGGTATGGTGGCCCGCCTGCGATACCTCTTTCCAAAGCATAATAAGCTGATGCTTGATTTGAAGAAAATAGCGCCAGAGCATGCAAACCACGAAAAGACAAGTCAAGTATGCACCAACTCGCCCAAAAAGAAGTGTTAATAAGCTGATGTTGTACAACGCACTGTTTTCCTCTGTTGCTAACTATTGTATTTTGGTCTGAGGAACAACATCATTTATGAATATCAAACGATTGCATTTACTTCAAAAGAAAATTGTTCGAAATATTGTTAACGCTTCACGTTTTGAACATACGGAACCGATCTTTGCATCGCTTCGCATCCCCCCCCCCCCCCCTCCCCCAAGTCTTTGAATCTATACTACTGAGGCGGTATAAAACAAGTTAGAAAAAATAATCTATTTATGGTGCACCTGTCGAACTTAAAATGTAAAGAACTGATGTATGCCACCCGTACTGGTTTTACATGGTTCGCGCCGAAAACTCGTACGAATTACGGTCGCCAAATGCTTTCACACACTCTTCCGTTCTCATTAAATGAGGCATCTAAATTTGTGTGCACTTGGGTACCGTGAGAGTTGTACTTATTACCAACCGAGAGTTGTACTTATTATTTGTATTTTCTTTCCTGTATGCTTACTTGCCGTTTTATTTTATTTTCATATTCATGTAATGATCCTGTTATTAACATATATAACACTGTATACCATCCTGATGCTGCTGTCAAGTCATTGTAGGGTGCGTCTTCCCCTGTCAAGCCTTCTCTCTGGCTTTTTGTCGACGCACCCAACATCCTCAAGATGTTGAATAAATTGAATTGAATTGAATTGAATCGTGGTGTGCACAGTGCCGGAGGTGCAAGGACATAAGGGAGAAGTTTCAAAGGACGTTGTGGCTGTTAATCGAGAGATCAGAAAGTTAAGCCAGGAGAAAGGTTTTGAAGTGGCAGACAAAAGCCGGAACGTGCATAGAGCAGGCTTTGGCGGAGGCTTTATACGAGATGTCATCCATTTTAATGGAATGCTAGCAGCCGAGATCGGCTGGCGCCTGGGAGGCAGGGCAGTAGCTTTTTAGGGGGTACACTGCGGCTCAGGGCGTAGGGGTAGGTAGAAGCAAAGTATAAAGTGTAACAATAGAGGCTGATGCCAATAAAACATCCACTAGGAGCTCTAGGAAGGAAACTACAAAAAATAAACTTATTAGCAGGATCAGGCACAGAAACACTAAAGGCGCTGGAAAGACAGCGAAGTGGTTAGAAATAGTACTGCAGTTAAAGGACGCAGAAGTAGATGTATACGCGCTTTGCAAGACACATGTGAGGGATCAAGAAAATCCGCCGTTTATTAATGGCTACGTCTGGGAAGGGAGCAACAGAACAACAATGGAGAGGAAGGGAGGAGGAGAACCTATGCTGATACATCAAGGAACAAATTTTCAAAGAATAGAGTCAACTTGCAAAGAACATGTCTGGGTATCAGGTACAATTGCAGCTAAAAGGACATGGCTAGGAGTAGTTTATTTATGGACAGGGGACGAATGCAGAGGAGAAAACAAGGATATAGTTAATTGACACAATGACGATATAAAGCAGTTTGGAGAAGGTGCCGCTATTATTCTGCTGGGTGACATCAATGGCCACATCGGTGATGTGAATGGATACGCAGATTGTAAAGTGAAGATGATGCTATACATCTGTGAGCGACACAACCAAGTTATCGTGACTAGAAAAATTAAAGTGAGGGACAAATCACGTGGGAAACCCGTAACAGACAAACGACCATTGAATGCTGCGTAATGTCGCAGGGGATGTATAGCAAGCTCGCAATAATGAAAATAGACGAAGAGGTGAAGTAAAGCCTCGGTAGTGATCATAAGCATATTAGTCTACAGTTAGGAGTCCTGCGCACAAGAGAAATGCAGGGAAGTAAAAAAGAGTGTGCAAAATTAATTGAACAAATCGCGCTTATAGCGGCCGGCATAGAGGAAGCAATAGAGAAACATCCCATTGAAAAGTGGGATTATAATCAGTTAGAACTATTCGTTAGTACAAAAATAAAAGAAATAAAAGGAGTAAACAGCTGGAAAGCAAAGAGGAAGCCACGAAGTTGGTGGAATAAGGAAATTAGAGAGGCCATCGAACAACGACGGTTGGCATAACGGGAACACAGAGAAGCAATGAGGGCACAATTATCTGATGAGAAAATAGGACAAAAATTGATATTTTTTCAAACAAAGAAACAGCAAGTGCAGATTCTCGTCCACCTTAAAAAAAAGCAGTCCTCTGATGGCTGGCTGGTTGAAGATAGCGATGCAACTAAGGGGGCCAAGAAAATGCTAAAACATTAAAAGCTGGCTGGGCAAAGTGAATCACAGAAAACAGGAACAGATTCACGATGACGACGGAAAATGTTTAGAGGGAGATAATGCTGCGAACTTCATTTCGTCAGTTATAGCTGAGTCATTTAAGAAAGACGATAGGGTATCACCCAAGATGAGGAAGCAACGCAGGACAGCACAATAGAAAGGAGCTTAGAACTGACCAATCTTAACTAGAAAAAGGCGGAAGCAAATATTCCAAAATGCACGTTCGAAGAGTTAGATGATATTCAAATCAAGCTAATTAATTAACTTGGCCCAAGAGGCAAGGAAACGCTGATAAAAACATTGGAGGCAGTCATAACAAATGAGCAAACTACGCACAGCTGGAAACAGAGTAAAATAAATTTGATTTATAAACGGAAAGGCGATCAGACGAACACAAAATCCTTCAGACCGATCACGATAACATCAGTTACATACAAGCTGGCGATGCAGGCGGTGAAAATAAAAATGCACTCATGGGTAGAAAGTAATAGAATACTCGGAGAATTTCAGAACGGGCTCAGAAGTGATAGGAGCTTAAATGATATCCTGTCAGTGCTTACCCAGTGCATAGAAATAGCTAAGGCGGAAAACAGGCCTCTGTACTTAGCCTTCCTGAATATAAGCTGTGCATACGACAACGTGAACAGGGAAATCCTGTGGAACACATTAAAATATGAAGGTGTCAGTCGTGAGGTGATTGATTTTCGACAAGAAATATATCGAGAAATTGAAGTTTAAATAAATTGGGGAGGACTTAAGCGTACAACCACTGTCGAGGTACACAAAGGATTAAGGAAAGGTTGTCCTCTGTCACCGCTGCTGTTCATGATTTAAATTGTAGCGGATGAAATGGCTTTAATACAGGTGAAAGCTCGGTGGATGAAAGCTGGTCGCCGACGGCCCAGAGCCCAGATCAGATTGTGTGCGCCTCTCTCCTCTTCTTCCTTGAACTCCGCGGCGTAACAATTTCCCCGGGTGCAGATGATTCTCGTCCCCGAGAAAGTTAGGTAGATCGGCGATGGCAGCGCTTCAAGCGAGCCACATGAACAATTGTGTCTTGCGGGAACGGCGTTTATCCGTCGTCACTTTGGCGACGACGTAATTCACGTCAGTCGGTCCAACACGACGAAGGGGCCATCGTACTTGTACAGGAACTTCTCACACAGCCCTCTTTTGCGGATTGGCGTCCACAGCCAGACAAAGTCTCCTGGAGAGTAAGTCACGGCACGATGACGCAGATAGTAATGTTCTTTCGAACGGCGTTGCGAGGCCAGGGTACGTAAACGGGCTATACAACGGGCTTCTTCGGCACGGCATAGTATCTGGCCAACCGACTCGTTTTTGTTGGGGGAAAACGGGAAGATCGTGTCGAGAAAAACGCGGGGAGTTCTGGCATAAAGCAAATAGAAGGGAGAATATCCGGTGACCTCATGATTGGCACTGTTGTAAGCGTACGTCACATATGGCCGCACTGCGTCCCAGTTTTGATGATCAGACGAGACGTACATGGAGAACATTGTCGTCAGAGTGCGGTTGGTGCGTTCGGTAAGACCGTTGGTCTGCGGGTGGTAGGGTGTGGAGTGTCGGTAGTCCGATCCACAAAGCTGGAGCATTTCTTCCACGACATCAGCAGTAGATTGCTTTCCACGATCACTTATTATAACACGAAGTGCACCATGGCGAAGAATAACAGTGTGTAGGAGAAACGTCGAAACAGCATCAGCCTTTGCGGTAACGAGAGCGGCGGTTTCCACGTATCTGGTGAGATAGTCTACACACACAATCACCCAGCGGCGTCCCTCAAAAGACTTTGGGAAAGGACCTAGAAGGTCAATTCCAACTTTTTCAAAATGGGAAGTGGGTGGTTTGACGGGCTGCAAAGGACCGGCCGGCGGGATGGTTCGTGGCTTAAGTCGTTGGCATTCTTCACATGTTGCAACATACTGCTTGGTGCTCTTATAAACTTGCGGCCAATAAAAACGCTGGCGAAGTCGGTGCAGAGTGCGAGAAACCTAGATGTCCAGATGTGATGTCATCGTGCATAGCGTGCAAAACTTGCCGACGGAGACTTTTCGGAACGACCAAAAGCAGGGCAGCACCATCAACGGAGTAGTTCTTCTTGAACAAAATGCCATCTTTGACTGTAAAATGCGTTGAATCTACTCCTCCTTCTGCCGCTGCTATAATGGGCTGCAGTGAGTGGTCGCGACGTTGCTAGCGCCGAAAGGTCGCCTCACTGGGGAAGGTCGGCGCGAGCGAGGATAAACACCCGTCGAAACAGTCTTCATCGGCGACTGAAGTCGGCAATGGGTGGCGGGACAAGCAGTCTGCATCAGCGTGACGGCGGCCACTTTTGTACGAGACAGCAAAGTTATATTCTTGCAAGCGCGGTGCCCAGCGCGCCAGACGACCAGATGGATCGCGAAGTCCGATGAGCCAGCATAGAGCATGATGATCTGTGACAATAGTGAAGTGGCGTCCATATAAGTAGGGTCGGAACTTGTGCACAGCGAACAAAACTGCGAGACACTCCAATTCGGTGACAGTGTGGTTACGCTCACATTTTGTTAATGTGCGGCTGGCGTAGGCAACAACGTTCTCAGACCCACTATGCAGCTGGACAAGTACTGCCCCAAGACCGACGCCGCTGGCGTCAGTGTGAACCTCCGTCACAGCAGGAGGGGTGCTGAAGTGAGAGAAGATTTGAGGAGATGGAACGAGGACTCGCACTCAGGGGTCCACACAAACTGCGAATCCTTATGCAGAAGAGATGTGAGGGGGTGTGCAATTTGCGAAAAGCCACCAATGAAACGACGAAAATAAGAAGAGTCCCAGGAAACTCCGAAGGCTTTTGAGGGTGCGTGGAGTTTCGAAATCGCGGACTGCAGCGATCTTCTGCGGATCGGGCCTGATGCCATCCTTGTCGTTGAGGAAGCCAAGAACTAGATCTTGCCGGCCCCCAAAATGGCACTTCTTAGAGTTCAAAATGGGTCCTGCTTTGCCGATGCATTCGAGAACACGCAGACTGGCATTGTGCTCCTGGAAGGTCTTGCCGAAAATGATGACATCATTCAGACGATATATGGGACAGATACTGTGCCATTTCCTTTCCCCAAAAACAAATTATTATTATTATTATTATTATTATTATTATTATTATTATTATTATTATTATTATTATTATTATTATTATTATTATTATTATTCTTATTATTATTATTATTATTATTATTATTATTATCATTATTAACACATGCATATTTCCCATTTTAACCCGCGAAGGATAGAGTGGATAAAGCGCTCGAATGTCGCGGGGGCGTTGCACAAACCAAACGGCATCACATTAAATTCGTACAAGCCAACTGGGGTTACGAAAGCTGTCTTCTCACGGTCGGATGGATGCAGGGAAATTTGCCAATAGCCAGATCGCAAATCAACGGAAGAGAAATATGACGCGGAATGCAGACAATCGACGGCGTCGTCAATGCGAGGTAGCGGGCACACGTCTTTCTTGGTCAACGCATTTAAACGGTGGTAGTCAACGCAAAATCGCCAAGAATTGTCTTTTTTCCGGACTAGGATCACAGGTGCGGCTCACGGACTAGAAGACTCGCGGATAACTCCTTTCTGCAGCATGTCGTCCACCTGTTCTTGAATTAACTTGCACTCATCAGGAGATACTCTATTAGGTTTCTGGCGAATAGGGGGTGCGCTTCCAGTGTCAATTTTATGCTGCAGTCGAGAGGCAGGGAAATGGCTACCAGATCCGTTGGAGGCAAAGTCGAATACTTGGATATGAGCCGTCAAAATGTCTTTCAGGGTATGGCGTTCACTAGACGGGAGCGATTTGTTGACCATGCGCTCAAGCGCAGCACCATATTCAGACTTTGCTTGCGCGGTGCCGCTGCAATGAGAAATAGTTTCAATGGTGGGGGTCACATGGTTCTCAAATCTCGCGAGTACTAGACCAGAAGGAAGACGAGCAGGCTCTTCTGACACATTCACAGTCCAGAGGGGTGCATGACCACCCACTGCCTCCAGGATGGCACGTGGCACCGACACATTTTTCTTCGCCCCGTTCTGAACATCTGGCTCGACGACTACTGAGTTTCTTCCCAAGAAATGGTCCGATGATTTCACGGGCACAAATGTTGCCGTCATCGGAGGCAGCAGCACATCATCTGTCAGAGAGAGAACTTCTTCATGATAACGGGACAGGTTATCCACTAATGCCGGAATAGTGTTCGACTTCAAAGAAATCTCACCGCAACCAAAGTCAAGCGTTGCACCACACTCGCGCAAAAAGTCAACAACTAAAATAACGTCATGTGTGGTACGTCTCAGCACAACGAATTCTGTTCTGTAGCACTCGTCACCTAGTACAACTGAAGCCGAGCACAGGCCAACTGGAACTAGAGTTTCACCCCCAACTCCACAAAACGTACCAGTTCTGTCCCACACAAGCATAACTTTGTGCCCAAGGCGGTTCTTAAATGAAAGACTCATAATTGACATAGCGGCACCAGTATCAACCAAAGCATCCGTCTAAACATTGTCAACACACACTGACATTTTGTTCTTTAACATGATGATAGGCAGAGGTATTCTTGAAATTGACCGTCCGACGACCTTACCTCCATCGGTCGCACCACCTGGTTTCCCAGCGGTGGAGAAACGCAGCGGCGACGTGGGGATGGTGAACGGCCTTGCCGCTGCGGCGGCGGAGTGATACTGCGATCGGAGACAGGGGAGTCATTGCCTGCACCTCGGGGAGGAGAAGGAGGCCAATAGATGCTAGCGGGTGGCCACTCCCACTGGGCGTCATTGCTGAAGCGTGGTGCGCGTTGTGCAGGGGGTCGAGAAAGTCGCCGACGCGGGCAAAAGCGGGAGATGTGTCCGCTGCATCCACAGCCGTAACATATGGGCGGCTGGCGGCTCTGGTAGCTCATATCAGGATCCGTTGGAGGTTGAGGAGAAGCGACAGACACCCGACGGGGCGCACCACGAGGCACTTCACCAGGATGGGACGGACGCTGCTGGAAATAAGGGTGCGACGTCGATTGCCGGGTCCGCTCGGAGCCGGTGGTGTTACATGGTCCGTTGCCATTTGGGGCAGCAGTCCATGGCGTAGGCTGTTCCCATGATGGCACGGACCTCGATGGCTCTTGGTAATGTGCATCAAAATTTGTACGTGGCCGCTGAGCAGCCAACTCCTTGCGTACGATCCTCCTGACTATAGAAGCGATGTCTTCGGGGTCGGGGACGTCGATGCTGGCGACGGTTGTGACATTCGAGAGGCGGCCGAATTTGGGCGCTATCCGGCGTGCTTTAAACGCCTCAAATGCACGACACAGCTTTGTGACATCTGCAACTGTATCAAGGGTGTCGCGTGAAATAAGGAAGTGATACACGTCCTCAGCAATCCCCTTGAGAAGGTGTCCGACCTTATCATCTTCTAGCATTTGCCGGTTGACAGTGAGGCAAAGTTTCAAGACTTCTTCGATGTACCGCGTGCATGTTTCGCCGGGCACCTGGGCTCTCTGAGAAAGTTGCTGCTCAGCGCGTTCCTTCTTCGCAAGAGTGTCTCCGAAGGACTTGATTTCTTCGACAAATAGGCTCCAGGTAGTGAGAATATCCTCGTGGTTGTCAAACCAAGTCAGAGCCGTGCGAGCAAGGAAGAAAACGACATTGTACAGGCGGGCGGTAGAGTCCCAACGGTTGTACTTGCTGCAGCTTTCATAATGCCGAAGCCATTCTAAACGTCCTCTTCGGTCTCGCCGTGGAACGTACGCGGCTCTCGCTGATGGAGCAAGGCCGTCTCTTGGTCAGGTCGCTGTACCCGACTCTGCGTCGCTTGCGTTGTAGGCATTGGGAGGAACAGCTGAGGCGAGAAAGGTGGCAAACCTGCTACACGGCGGCTGCGACGAGGTACTGGCGAATCCAGGACGTATTTAACCAGCACCTAGCACCAAATGTAGCGGATGAAATGGCTTTAATACAGGTGAAAGCTCGGTGGATGAAAGCTGGTCGCCGACGGCCCAGAGCCCAGATCAGACTGTGTGCGCCTCTCTCCTCTTCTTCCTCTAACTCCGCGGCGTAACGATATGATAAGTATGAAACGAAGGCTACAAGGAAGCAATCTAGGTTATAATCTCTCGTACAGATTACGCGGAAGGGTTGTTGAGCCACGACTACCGGGAATAATGTATGCGGACGATATTGTACTGTTAGCAGATAGCCAGAAAGATTTGCAAACTCTCGTTAATTGCCTGTGGAGATGAAGGAGACTCTCTAGGTTTCTGTTTTAGCGCAGCAAAGTCAGGTGTGATGATTTTAAATGATATAACTGATCACGAGCTTACAATAAAAGACCATGAAATACCCCGTGCAGCCGAATACAAATATTTGTGGGTGTGGGTAAACGAAGGGCACATGTACACGGAAAATCACGAACAGCTAGGCTATTAGGGAAAAGGGCGAAGAGATTCCGGGATAATGAAAAATAGGGAGTTATGGGAATACAAAAAATGTGAAATACTGAGAGGTATGTAGAAAAAAATAATGGTGCCGTGGCTTACTTTCAGGAATGGGGTTCTGTGCTTAAGGGCAGAAGTTCAGTCGAGATTAGAAGTAAATCAGAAAACAGTTGGAAGATTAGCACTAGGTGCCAACGACAAAACCAAAGATCAGGCAGTACAGGGGGATACCGGCCGAGCATCGCTCGAAGCACGGGAAGCTCAGAGTAAAATACTATACGAAGAACGCCTGAGGAAATTGGACGATTACATGTGGGTAGCTAAGGTATTTAAATACCTATACATAAAGAGCTTTGACTCACTGTGGCGGAAAAGGACTAGAAAGCTAACCAGTAAGTTTGCCAGGCACGAGGAAGGGGAAAGAAAGAGCATTAAACGACCGGCTAAAAATGCGGAAGGTAAAAATGAGATAGATTTAATGGAAAAGAAGCACAGTATAGTCGATACTGGGAAAGGCAGATCAGGAAGGAAGTGTTTTATGATAACTCAAGAGGCAGTGCCCTCTCTTTGAAGCTAGGTCAGAGTGTCTTAGAAGGTGCAGCTGCAAAAAGAAATTTAACGAAGAAGGTGACACATGTGCTGTGTGTGGTAAATGTGTAGAAAGAATAGAACACCTCGTACGAAAATGTGATCGTATCCATCCCGATGTCAACGCAGGCACAGTCACTCTTTCTGAAGCGCTAGGGTTTAGAGATAACGATTGTAATGTAAATCGGTGAAAATCAGCAAAAAACGATTGGAAGATTCGTGGCTCGAGAGCAGAGAGGTGGCATAAGGTCAGCAGAGTAGAAAGACGTATCTTAAAGAAAATGGCGCACTTTATTAACAACTTACTGCACAATTAAACAAAAATAAAGGAAAAAACTGAGCATGGTGGCAACTGCCGTCACCCTGTTTCAAAGGGTACGCTCCTGCCTTCAATCCATCGATCGGGTAAAAAAATCACAGAAACGGGAAAAGTACCGCATTGGTTTTCTCTCGCCGCCGCGCCGATGCGCGCGCGCGCTCCCGATTCGTTCTCCGCGGTCATGTGGTCATTCCCCGCCATAAATGGTCCGCTCGCTTCTTTCTCGCGGCCGCCGACACGCAGAAAATCCGGAGCATTACGTAGCCCTTGCTCTTATAGGCTAAGATAAGCGTGCACAGCATTTCCGGTCGCGTATTGACGCTTGTGCATTTCATGCCTGCATTAAGACATCGAAGAATGCATGGGTGCTGCGCTTTTGTGTGCAGAAATCAGCAGGAATTGGGCAAAACGCTGTTTGCCATTCCCAGCGGAGAAAGACTCCAAGCGATGAGCTATATGTTTCCACAGAATCCGGCGGGATGAATTTGTTCCCATGTTTCTTTCGCGACAGTACGCGTGATGCTTACGTAAGACACAATTCAGGGGAGCACTTGAGTCTCCTTACATGCGATAATCCGAAAGCATATGTGCCTTCCAATGAGTTGTTTGTGATTCTTTTATGCGACCCAGGCGAAATTTGGAGGGCACCATCGCGTTTTCTGCAGTCGATTTAAGTTGCACATTGATTTTTGTCTAAATCGGCCGAGGTCAAATTTCAAGAGTGGATGGGCCAAATTTGGTTGTGGTACTTAACAAAACTCTTTGTGGGGCTAGTTGGTGAAGCATAGCGCCCGTCCTGTGTACTTCTTCCTGTGTCCTTGTTTTTTTGTAGCGCTATAAAGAACTTGGTAGTGGTACAGCGCAAATTACGATGTCGTAATCGTGTTCGCCGTAGTGAATTTAGATTGGACGTCGATTTTGGTCCAAATTGGTCGACGTCAAATTTCATGGGTGGGCCAAATTTGAGATTGGTCCGGGCCATATTTGGAGGTCATCATCGTGTTCGCCATAGTCGAATTAGGTTGGACCTTGATTTTAGTCCAAATTGGCCCAGGTAGATTTCAGGGGTGGGTGGGCCAAATTTGAGAGTGGTACGGGGCAAGTTTGGAGGTCATCATCGTGTTCGCTGTAGTGAAATTAGGTTGGTCAGCGATATTGATCCAAATTGGCGGAAGTCAAATTTCGGTGGCGAGTGGGCTAAATTTTGGAGTGGCTCGGGCCAAATATGAAGATCAGCATTGTGTCCGCGGTAGTGAAATTCTGTTCTACATCGGCTTTGGCCCATATCAACCATCGTCAAATTTCTTTCCTTATATGCCTTCTAATGTAGTAGTGCCACATCGGGTCACAGCTGCGGAAAGACTCGTTCCATCAGTCTAGAAATGCTTCCGCCTTAATAATCAAAGCCCTTTTGTAGCGGGAGCTACACTAGGCTTCCAGTTGAGCATTTCGCTGCACATGTGAGAGGAAAGTGGTGCGCATGCGCCGTTACCATGGCAACGGGAGATGAGCAGTAAGTGCGCCGCGCGCTTTCCAGTACATGAAAGAGGCCACTTGTGCGCATGCGCAGTTACCATGACAACGGGTGATGAGCAGTAAGTGCGCCGCGCGCTTTCCGGCACATGTGAGAGACCAGTTGGGCGCATGCGCCGTTACCATGGCAACGGGAGATGAGTAGTAAGTGCGCCACGTGCTTTCCGGTTGAGCGCATGCACCGTTACCATGGCAACCGGAGAGAAGCAGTGGGTGCGCCTCGCGCTTCGTCGCCGCCGTCGCTGCGGCCGCTCCACCGTCGAAGGTGAATGTGACGTCACGCAGATGAGTAGTGTGCATGCACCGATACTGTCGTAACCAGGGAGACCCCACACCTGCGCCGCGTTCGTCACCACCGCCTTGCCGCACGCCGCTCTATCACCCGAACCGCGCGTCGTCGCATGCGCAGCTGCGTATAAAAGGCGGAAATGTTATCGGCGGCTGTATCGCAACGCTTGATATGGACGCACAGAAGGAGAGTGCAGCCGCTGCTAAACAGCGGTATGGACAAGAGAACAATAACTCTTCCGATCTTGAGGCTGTCTTCTGGCAGTTGGCTACTCAACAAGCAGAGAATGAGCGTCAAAAGGCAGAGAGCAGAGAAAACGCCCGAACAGACAGAGGAACGCCTTGACAAACGGAGACGCCAGACTGCCGAGCGTAATAGACGCCGCATAGCCGCCGAGATGGAGCCTATGGAAGGCGTCAGTCAACTGGAACCAACCGAAGAGGATGTGAAGGCCCGTCATGTGACTGATCACACCATTCGAGTCTCCGAAAGTGCATCTGCGACCCGGAAATTTGAAGCAGACTTTGTGAACCATCCGTTTGGAAACATTTGTAGTGATTGTGACAGACTGCGGCACCAAAGGGACTTCACATCAGTAAGTAATCCAATGTATGACACTTTGAGTTTGGCTTTACGTGAACAACGAGTTCAGCCAGGGAAACGTACCTCACGCTACATATATCCCGGCATAGCGGAGCTAAGCCACTGCCATTTTTTTCGCCTAATTACCAAGTGAACAACGGTATGCTTCATTCATTGCTGTAAAAGCATGCACAGTTCGCAAAACCTAATTTATTCTTTAAAAAATACACAGCGCGCGGCGGCCGTCGCTTCAGCGGCGCTGGATCAAATATGGCCGCGGGTCGGCGGCGCCGGCGAAGGTTGCGGTACTTTTCCCGTTCCAGTTACTTTATGGGGGGGGGGGGGGGGGGGGGTAACGACGCGAGCAAGCTATATGGCCACGAGACTAGAGGAACTACATGCGGAATGCCATACGAGTTAAGTACGTTTGAATCCATGCATAGTCAGAGCTGGGAAAATCAACTTTTTGTCTTTTCTTGTTTTGTTGAAGAGCGAAGTGCACTGGAAAATGACACCTTGAAAATAATGAATGCGCGATAGTCAAATTGCAGTTACTTCAACATTGGGCAAAAATAGCATCCACTCAGACATTACTCTACTATCCACGAACCACAAGCTAACTAGAACTTCGATTTCGCGCTTCTTTATCAGTGTTCTTCTGTGGGCTTATATTTGATTTGTATTCCGTGTCTCGCCACCAGATACGCTGGACGGGCGTCAAACTCACGCAGCCTTTTCAATCTGTAAAACTCCGGGTGATATCTCAGATGTCTGGTGAAATCGCCAGCGTTATCACAGGACGTCAACTCGAGCCACGCTGCCATCAGAGAAACAGGAGGGGGCAGCTAAACTCCGACGTAAGGGTATTACGCGATAGCGTTAATGTGTCAATACCCATATATGCGGAATTGGTCAATCTAACATTCAGATCTCGCTGGGAGCCCTACTACCACTCCCGCCGCATTGGTGCACTGGTTAAACGATGTCTCGCTGTGTGTAGTGCGTACCTACACTGTGCATTCATGTTACCCATAGTTCCCGCCAAAATTGTGGTCGCAATAGTGTTATTAGATTATTGGTATTCTTCATAGTGTTATTGTAGTGCTATTGTAGGTCATTGCATGCATTCCTTGTGCAGATCAGTTGTGTGTAACATTGCTTTGGTCGTTTTGCTTTCGTCAGTGTCTGTACGTCATTTAATATCGTACTTAGTGAGTGCAACACAACCTTTTTGCTTTTGTTTCTTGATATGTTTTCTTGCTTTTTCTCATAGTTGCAGTGTTACTTTTGATTATCGCGGCGTTGTTTGAGGCGTTGTGTGCAAATAACGGTTCCGAGGTCTTGTCAGGCGTTTGAATATGCCTTTTACTTCGGCTATCTGGACAGAAAAATTAAATCTGTATATGCATATCCTCTGTAACAGTTTCTGTCAAAAAGAAATGAAATGAAAATGGAATGAAATGAGCCACTGCTAGACGATGGCCTGTGATGCCACCGGTAAGACTTGTGAGACATAGCTTGCTCTTCCCAAGCAATCTCTCGCGGTAAATCATTATTTAAACTGCCACCTGCACAATTGGTCAGCTTGTTGGCAATCCGATGGGCAGATTATGATGATGTCACAAGTTCATATGATCCAGGCGGTCCACGTAGGTCACTATTCTCGAGATTTTGTAGCGAGAGCTACACTATGGAAGGATATCGAGCCTTCAGCGTGGCGGTGGCACGTGACTGTGGCGGCTCAACCACGTGGTTGGTCACTTGACCAGCCACGTGATGCAAAGCAGCTGCTGCTGCGGGCGGCGCGGCGCGCCGGCGAACTTGAGCTGCAACAGATGCACGCATGCGCCGCGTCAAGTGGGACGAAAATGAAGGAACGCCCAGCGAAACAGAGCGGCGAAATGCTGACTTTGCAATTTAACTGAGAAAGTTACACTCGGCCAGCTGTAGCTATCGTGTCACTCTAGGTTTAATGTTATCGCTTTAATATGTGAGGGCTGTGTTTAATGACCGTGAGGTATGCATTTTCAATAAGGCATTGTAGTATGCTGCGCGTTGGCATTACGGGTACACCCTCGAAGGCTCCTCCTCACAAGCTCTAGCTGAATTAGTTAAGTTGCTCGAAAGCAGCCTTGCTGACATCAAGAACTCTATAGGACGAGTCTCTTTACATCCGGCGCAGTGCTCATCTGGCTCTTCCACACAAACCTTGCGTCTTGCTGTTTCGAACGTAGGCAGTGACAGGGGCCGCAGCCTGTAGTTAACCTGCTGAAATACGTTGTCCGAATGGCATTACGCTTGTTTGCTATGTTTCTACGAAAAAGCAACAGAAAACGCACAAATTAACCGCAGAGAAATGAAGACTACAGGCGCATTGCACAAGGTAACAAGAGCAGGTGCTAAAACAATCCATATTTCAATAGGACATTATACAGGGTGTCCAGGGTTACTTGAGCCAAAGGTTAAAAAATAAGAAATTTGAGGTAGGCCAGGAAAACCACTTACACCTACCAGCCGGCTTGCGCATCATCGGAAATTTTTTGTTGTGCAATTAATTAGCAGTTAAGATAATTTATCTAGATGAGTAAATATTGACTTTAGACAGAAAATGTGAATAGCCAATTTGGAGAGAACCTTCAGAAACCCCCCATTCCATTTATTTGCGATAAAGAAAGCCTCACGTGTATCTTTTTTTCCGAACTCCAAAGAAAGCCTGTGATAAACAAAAAAATCACATGACTAGCGCATTCGCTCACCACGATTGTGCTGCTCTCAATCCTGGCTGGAATGAACGAAATCAGCCGCTGGCAAGGCGCGACGACCCCATTTCTCCGGCAGGCCGATATCTCTACGGTGGTTGCGACGCCAGCGTGACGGTGCAACCACCGTCGACATATCGGCCTGCCGGAGCGATGGCGTCGTCGCGCCTTGCCAGCACTTGATTTCGTTCGTTCCAGCCAGGATCGAGAGCAGCACTTTCGGGGCGAGCGAATGCGCTATTCACGGGATTTTTTTTTTGTATTTCGCGGGCTTTCTTTGGAGCTTGGAAAAAAGGAATTAAAGAGCACTTACGCACAACGTCTTCGTTCAGCTCCACCGTCCTAAATCCGATAGTGGACAATTTCGTCGACGTTTCGCCACTCACTTGGATGGTCACGTTTAAGCTGTACAACTTTTGAGGGCCAAACCCTGATGGCCACCAAGGCGTAACATTTAAATCCTGAAACGATAGCCACAATGCAGGGTATATTTGCACGAAGCGTTCAACTCTCATGGATCACACAGATGAGAAATGGGCCTGCTCTATACATTTGAGAGCGGGAATTTTGTGGCTCATGTCGCACCAAAGAACCAATCGTGTGCCATTTCTTAAAAATTACCGAAATGTCATTAAACCAAAAAGAAATATCTAGACTATCATGACGCATACATCTTCATGCGCCCACTTTAGTATACAATAAAATTTGCGCTTTCTTCTCGGAACATAAAATGAAAGAGGGACGACAGCTAAGTCGCTGTACAGGCCTGACGCTTCACGCAGAGAGCAGATAAAACATTAGCCGGAAGCGTGGCCATGCACCATTGAAAATATTTTACCGCCCAACACAGAAGTAGGTTTGTAAGGAGTAAGGGGTGCCCCTAGGTCTACAAAATCTACACTCTCAAGATGGTTTTTAAAGATCAAGCCTAAGGGCTTGATCTTTCAAATTCCTTCATAATCGCCACTTACTTCGGGTACTTCAAAGAGAAAACGCATTCTGGCTTCCTTTTTTCTAGACGATACAGGCATCCCTTGTGCAGTGAAAATATGGCGTCCGTCCAGACTAATCCAAACTGTTCCGGCCTGCGCCTCCGCTAAAGACGACTCGTAGAACGCGGTAATATTTAAATGCCATGTCGGTTTCTCCCAATGACCTGAAAGAAAGGAACGCGATTTGTGTTGTGCATTGTGTCTTTTGCGCAAAAGCTTTTACGAGACACAGTGTCATAAAGAATGGCAAAACGGGCCTTAAAAATTAGAACCAGTAGTCAGTTTTCATTTCTCTTTGAGTTCATCGCCTGCGCGAGAAAAATTGAGCCAACGTACAAGTTGTCTCTTCTACATTCTCGACGCAAAACGGAAACAAAGCATCGAGGCCAAAATTTTAGCAGACTTGTCATCGCAGTGGACAAAGATAAGCTATTTAAACCAAAGCATTTCGTTTGCCTCTTTGCACTGTCAACGAAACCCGAATGAATATTAAGGATATATCGACAAGTGCAAAAATAATCATGACACTAAATCCAGTGGCGCAGCCAGAAGTTTTGCGGGGAGGGGGGGGGGGAGGGGGGGGGGCTTATGCGGCGTCCTCATAGAATTTGGGGATGGATCAAACGCAAGAATATTAACTGCATTGCCATTGACACTGCCAGATAACGCAAACAGCAAGCAAACAGGAAGAAAAACAGGGCGAAGACAAGCAAACAGGACGAGCTCGTCCTGTTTGCTTATCTTCTGTGTCTTGTCCCCTGCCCAGTTTTATGTCTTGTAATCATGTCATACCAACTATTCCCTTATCGTTCACTCGCGACAGACATAACCGATACCAATGCTTCCATATTTTTGCGTATTAATTAAGGAAGGAAAATATCACATGAAGTCTAGAACTATAGCGGTCCGGAACCAGCAAAGCAGTGCACGCCCCTTATATGAAAAACGTAAAATCCATGAAATTAGCAAGTAGAGGACAAATATTTTAATTATTGTTTGTCGTTCAAGAAGCTTTAAACTTTCGACATATGCAATGGCCAGGGAAAAATCTCAATGACGCTGTCCTTCGTTCCAGTGTACTGCGCAGCAGCAGCAGCTGTCACCGGTCATGTATTGCGGGTAATTGAAGCGAAATTTTAGCCGAAATAGCGAGCCATTGATAGGCCCTTGAAAGTTTGTGCTAAGATGGGGAATTTTGCGTTACATAACTCTAGGTGCATGGGAGTTGTCACGAAATCGAACCCGGGTTAGGAATGTTCACGCCAGAATGTCTTTTCTAGTCTGAAAAAGACACTGTAGGTGACAAAATCCAGAATGATATCCAGCGCCGGTGATTGTTTTAGTTCGCTGTGCGTGACAGTTCAAAAAAATTTCGGGAGGGGGGGGGGCTGAAGCCTTATAAGACCCCCCCCCCCCTCCCCCTGGCTACGTCCCTGACCAAAATCGTTTCTGCGACCCGCGGCTCGCCTTCACTCTCGCTGAGAGGGAAGAGACAGCAAGGATATTGCGCCAGTCTTGCCCCCGTGTCACTTTTGTCTTCCCACCCATTCAAAGGATCTCTCATGGGACCAACTGTGCAGCATTCTTACAGGCTTTTAGGTGAAACCGCTAGTTTTCGCTTCGAAAAAAGGCGCTAACGCCGCCAGTTGCGAAATAAGCTGCGCTGCCAACCCACTCGCATCTCGCGGACACCGCTAGTTACGCCGCTCGCGGCTGGCAGCCACAACAACCAGAGGCTTCCGCAGAACTTCACAACAACGCATTCGGCAGTTTGCCTGTTGCATAGCTCCTGACGTCCAAAAGATGTGGCCTGTTTACTTAGCCACGTTCCATGCGGCCTACCCCAAGTTCCATGTTGCCAGAATATTACGCCTTTCATGCTTTACCCGCGGTCTGCGAAGAGCCAATTACTCGCTTTGCCTTCATAACCTTCAGCATTATACTTCCTCCAGAACAATGCCGACAGTTCTTTTCATCATAAATAGTGCCGATAGCGATTTCGTGCAGACTAAATTGACTACACAAACATCGTAAGTAATTTCATGCTGTGAATTCACCGCGACCATGCTTTTTGTGGGTTCAGGTTTTCTCAGCCCTCGACTAAACCACTGATGTTATCATAGATTCATCATAATGTCGTGGCATATTAGTTTATATCTATATTTCTCAAGCCTTGGTAATTGGTACATCAATATTTAATGAATTGTAATGGTAATGTACGAGCGGCAGCGGTCCTGCTTTACCTAGAAAAACTGGGATGTTTTTTTTATCGAAGAAAAAGAGCATTTTAACTTGAATCTCGCTGAGCCGTGGGTGTGACAGAAAAGTGCAGGAAGGAGATATATAACATTCGATATGTACTCAGAACCGGGGCGCAGGTGAAATCATCATAAAGGTATGTGCGTTTCGTTGACGCCTAACGTAGGACAGTGGGCGCAAAATAGCTGGTCGGAAAGTGACGGAGTTTTAAAGCAGGCCTCAGGTAACTGACCTTGAATCATACCTTTTGTTGTAGTGGTCACTAAAATATCACGGATCAGCACGCCGCTGTATCCTTCCAGTGCAATGGGCTTCCTGTAAAATAAGAGAAGCTCATTGAATTTACAGAACCAGCTCACGGTCTTTCCGTACAGTGCAGTTCATGCGAGGTAATGAAATATTGAAAAACTGGCGGACAACGAAAAAACAAGACACATTTTGTGTGCTAGGACTAAGGATGAGGATAAACAGACACATTTTGTGTGCTAGGACTAAGGATGAGGATAAACTTCTGCCCTGTTCACCAGTCGTCGATGGTTTCCCTGTCGTTGCTGAGCCTATTGCCGCCCGTAGATATCTAGAGGGGTTGGGGTTGGGATCTACCTGGGGTGTGTCCTGGCATTCCCACATCATGTAGCACATGTGCACATTTACAATTAAGTCACAGTGCGTACGCCAAGACCTATATATTGTCACGTAATGGCGACGGCAGTCGAAGGAGGAGGAAGGCAGCCAAAAGTTAGAAAACTATTGGGCTGACTTGCGCCCACATTGGATTGAATCACTCGGCGGCGGTATAGCAACAAGCGGGCTCGGCGGTCGTCGAACACAACGCCCACCGCTCTCTGCCGTGCTAAAATTAAAGCCGATAGTGAACTTTTCAGATAAAGCGTTCAATGTAACTGGAACATTCTGAAACAAGGTAGAATCGGCTCCACCTGGATGCGAGCAATCGAGATATATCTGGTCGCGTCTTTCGTCCACAAACAAATCGATAAAGCGGTGTGGCGGCAGCTTTGAAAAATAAATAAAGCGACACTACGGTTATTCGTGGCATTACTCCCCTCTCAAAGAAGCATAGACCCGATGCAGATAAGGCGACTAGCAACCAAAAAAAACGGATCGTGCGAACATAAACACAGTGTCAAAACACAGCGTTCTTTAGCGCGCATAATGGGGCTTTAGACAGACGACATAGACAACTTCTGGTCGTACGCGGCGTCGCTGGGATGCAGTCATTGCGTCAGCGATGACTTCATAATCCAGTTTACCTGGCCGCCGAAGAACCTAGCGGCGCAAAAGCTTTTCACTCAATTCGCGGCGGCGAATGGGCGTCCAAACCCAGACTTTGTCTCCTGGCTTGAATTCCGTGTTGTGTCTTCGTAGGTTGTAGCGTCTGGCGTCGGACCGCTGCTGGTCTTTGATCTTTAACGGACAAGCCTGCGGGCTTCTTCTGCGCGTTGAAGGTAGGCGGCGACGTCGACGTTCTCTTCTTCGGTAACATTGGGCAGCATGGCGTCTAGCGTCGCCGTGGCCGCCCTGCTATGTATGAACCTAAAAGACGTCATCTGGAGGGTCTCCTGCACTGCGGTGCTGTAAGCGAAGACGACGTAAGGCAGTATGACGTCCCAGGTCTTATGTTCGACATCAACATACATGGCGGGCATATCGGGGATGGATTTCTTCAGGCACTCGGTCAACCCGTTGGTCTGCGGATTGTATGGAGTTGAACTCCGGTTGCTAGTTTGGCTGTAACGCGTGTTGGCTTGTGTCAGTTCCGCCGTGAGTACTGTTCTTCTGTACGTGATGAGCACATCTGGGGCGTCGTGTCGCAGAAGACTCCACTCCACGAAAAATTTGGCGACTTCTGCTGCTGTTCCGTTCGGTAGGGCTTTTGCCTCGGCGTAGCGGGTCAGGTAGTCGGTCGCTATTTTCAGATTCAGATTCAGATTTATTTCAACAATGTTTCCGCTTATTTCCAGACGTTGATTTTGGGAAAGGGCCAAGTAAGACCATGCCTATCTGCTGGAAGGGCCTTGGGAAGGGTTCAACAGGGTTCAGAAATCCTGCTGGTTGGGTGGGAGGGGTCTTTCGTCGCTGACAATCTCGGCAGCTTTTCACATATGCGACATCGCAGACAGTCGCGGCCAGTCGTTTTGAAGACGGTTCGCGTCGTGGTCATGGTTGTCATTGTGTGCGGCGTCTTCATGTGGCTTAGCGGGTGGAGCGCAGTCGGTGGAGGATCTTCGTCCTTTCGCTAGTGAGCAACCTCGCCTTCAAAGGTTGCCTTCGTTAGTTTCCCTTGCGCGGGATGGGGGACCTCCCGCAAACCGTCGACGCAAAACGAGTGGTAGATGGCGACTGGGGGTGGGACTGGTGGCTTGACGACCCGTACTCCCCTCTGCCAGGTGGTTGTTCATTTCCCGCGGTCGCTGGCCGGAGAGCGGTCATGGGGCGCCGATGTGGAAACCGCGCAGGCCATTCGTCTGTACGGGCCGTGACGAAGTATGTGGACAGCATAGCCACAATGAAAGCACAGTCGGCGGTTCTCGGGAGTCCTCTATTCGTCGCATTTGCAACAGCGGTTACGTCGCTCGTAAAGTTGGCGTGCGGGAGCTAGGTGGCTTCGTTCTTGTAGAGCTGGTTCCCGCCGAAGAGAGCTTGGGGCGTCTCGTCGGGGCGCGGCATTGCGTAGTGCGGCGGCGTACGTTATGGTCTACGGTTCTGTTGTCGTGGGGGTCGGGGTGCCATGTGCCTGATGCACTTCTTCCCGTACCATGTCCATGAGATTCGCTGCTTGCGGCTGTGAGGACGATGACAGCAGTCACCGTAGCTCTTCGCGGATCTCACGGATGATGTCCCGTACACTCTAAACACGGTAACCTTTGGGTAACCTTTGTAAAGGTGCACATTTTCATATTGAAGTATACCTATAATTTAAAGGTTACACGATGTAACCTTTACACTTTTAACCTTTGTAAAGGTCACAGATGGTAAAGGTTACTTCTTTTTATGCATAGGTTACACAACTTTTTTAGCGCTGTAATCTTTACAAAGGTATACATCATTGAGTTAGGCGTAGGTTAGATGCTACAAAATGTGTGACCTTTGTCCGCCACGATGGCTGGCCTAAAAATGGCAATAATATCCTTGCAACTTGCTGAAGGTGATGAAATACAGAGCTCTGCTGGATTTCGATTTGAATGGAACAAGAATTTTCCAAACAAGAGAATAGTTTAGAAAGGAGAAAAATCACAAACATCGGTATATGACAGTCAAATTGTTCATTGACTCCAACATCTTCAAGACTAGAGGTTATACAAAACAACAAAACATTCCAAATATTGTCTACATTATAGAAAAACTAAGGAATGTATCAGATGCAGGTATATTCAAGGCATCATTTTTGCAAACTTTTCGCAAAAAAATATTGCAAGAAATGAGCATGCAAGGCACTGAAATCTGGGCCAATATTACACTATTACTGTTGCCATGCCAAACAGAGCCCCGTTGAACAAGCAACTCAATAAAGCGAGCTCAGATCAAGTCTCGCTTCGAAAAGAGCATGTCAACAGCACATATCACTCTTATTGCAATTTAAATAAAAAGTAGGCACTGTAATTATTGTACAAGAACGAACAAAATAAAAGCCAAATTATTCAAGACCAAGTGCCAAGTCGACTTGACATTGTGTAAGGAATACAACAGGCAGAATATAAATGGTAAAAATATCAGAGAAGGCAGTATTGTGATCACATTTTATCACACTTCTTAAAAGAAAGATTAAAATGACTAGAAAATGAAATCAAGAAAGGAGATACAAGCAGTGCAGATAACAAGAGTTCTTTTAGAGCTTGCGGCCACATACAAACCTAAACAACAATCAATCGATTTAAACATCATAACTAAACAGCTCACAGACATACATGTACCTAAGAGCTTTCAGAGGTGCGTAACATCGGCGAATTCCTTCATGAATTCCTTCATGAAAACAAAATTCTTTCTTGACTCCTCCAGTCACTTTGTTAACAAAGAAGCACAATGACATGACCAATAGCTCGTAACATTTTGGTGCTATAAGCCTGACAACACTCGCATAAGTACATGAACTTGTGTACTGCAGTTTTAAAAAAAAACTTGCTGAATTTATCTCTAGAAAACATACTTCAAAATATTAGAAAGTGAACAATTGAAAAACATTTCTTTCCAGAAAATCAGAACAAATTAAACTTTTCCAAGAGCATGGAAAGGCTCTTAAGTCGGTTCGCCTGTAGTCAACGTGGCACTACAGTGTCTGGCAGGGCAATCTTCAGCGGCAGGACGAGTATGGCGGAAAATTCCGGCGGATAGTCGAGGATTTAATGTAATACGTAACCAGGCAGAAGATGAGGGCACGCTCTAGGTTCCCGCTGCTGATCGAGATCACTTCTTTACTACTTCCAGCGTAAACGCAAGTGTGTTCAGCACAGGTATATACATGAGGTGCAGTCACTTGCAACTTCAGGCAGTGGGATCTGTGGAATGTTAAGAGCCAGTGAGCAACCATTCATACTTAAATCATGGCTGGTATTCTCACCATAGTGAAACATGGTAGACAAAGAACATGAAATTTTTCAGGAGGATTTGATCATATTAAAAAAAATTTTCTCATTATAAAAAGCCAGGATGCCAAAGAAACTGTTAGATGAATGAGTAAGAAAAATTTCGCAAACCTCGTTGATGAATGCGTGCTTGAAATGGCCTTGTAAATGCTTTCCAAGAAATGTGCGCTTGCGTCCTTCTTTGGAAGAAAATACTTGAGCTACTGCTTTGAGTTTGCAAGAGTGGCAGATCGGGCTAGTTGGTAATTTTCCATAATGCGATACAGCGCGAATAAAGACGGGGACGAAGCGAGACAAGACACCACAGCGCTGACTTCAACTGAATTTTTATTGCGGAAAGGGGATATTTTTTTTTACATTAAAGATCTTTATTATTCTTTGCCACATGACAAGCCACATGTCTTGCGTTGAAAGTAGCATCCATGCGTTCGGCTCGGTTGCATTTAAAAATTCTTCCGGTATGTCGGTAGGAGGCTTCTTAGAATTGTTGACGGTCTATCTTAATTCCACTTGCAGCCTCTTCTTTTCGCCTTTAAATTTCTTATCCCTCGTATCAATTCCAGCAGTAGCGGCATCATGCGTTCACTTCCATTTCCTGTATAAATATCCCCTTTCCTCAATAAAAATTCAGTTGAAGTCAGCGCTGTGGTGTCTTGTCTCGCTTCGTCCCCGTATTTATTCGCGCTGTATCGCATTATGCTTTGAGTTTTCCTTCATATCTCCAAAGATCCGCTTTAATCGGAGTTCTACTTCAATGCACAGCTAGAAAAAAGTCGTTAGGAGGAAGTGTAAATAAGTCAATTAAAGCAAGCATTCTTGAAGAAAAGTTCATACAATTGAAAGCAGTTGTCAGTATTATTAACAGAAATAAAATCTCTTTTTCCTCATGCCAATAAATCTGAGTGCAATTTAATTGGGTTTTCAATAAATTCACTAATGTTTTAACACATCACAAGACCTCACTTCATCACAAATCGTAATTTTTTAATCAGCTGCCTAATATTCACTCTAGCAGGGTATATGGCAATGCTGAGTTCTTATATTCTTGCAATATTCACTTACAATATTTTGTAGAAAGAATTACTGGGGCAGGGGATCATCATGGCAATCACAAAGTTACTCAGAGCTTCTTTCCGCACAAAACTTAAACTGAAAGGCGACAAATCTACTGAAAAATAGGTGGAAATGCAGTGTCTGCTGATGCCTGGTTGCAGTGACTACAGCACTACATTTCATCTACTAAGTTGGATTATATCATGCATCTTCTATTGCTGGTTCGCACAAAAATAACAGCCACGTAGTCAGCTATGAGTGTCGTATTCGTTGCACTAAGTAGGAGAGCAAAAGAGTGCACATGACATTGCTAAATAGGTTGGTTTGGTTTATAGGGGTTTAACGTCCCAAAGCAACTCAGGCTATGAGAGACGCCTTAGTGAAGGGCTCCGGAAATTTCGACCACCTGGGGTTCTTTAACGTGCACTCACATCGCACAGTACACGGGACTCTATAATTTCGCCTTTATCGAAATTCGACCGCCGCCGCCAGGATCGCACTCGCGTCTTTCGGGCCGGCAGCCGAGCGCCATAACCACTCCGCCACCGCGGCGGCTCCGACATTGCTAAATAGCAAATATTGTTCGGATGGATGCAATTGTTATTGTAACACGCAATAACGAGGGTCACGTTCCCATCACGCTTATTGCTCATTAAATGCGTGTTTCGTTGCTTTGAAAACTGATGTGACACCACCACTGACCGCTCCAATACAGGCTAATTAGTGAGGCTCAGTTATTGCCTTTGTGACCAAAATAACGTTTTGAGAATAAATTATACTCGCCAATAGTGAGAGTTCGTACCGAAAATTAGCTTTATTATTAAAGAAAAATTACTTGGTATCATTTACCCCAACACAGCCATCTGACAACAGTGCAAACCTTGACATGTTTCTCAGAAACCTAGTCACTGAAGTAAAAAATTAATCCATTATAATTGCCTTCAACGTATCGATTTGTCCGTTGCCCTTATCTTTCAATACTCTTTTGTGTTCCAAATGTTTTTCAAGGATATATTGAAAAGTGTTCGCTGAAATAGTCGGTATATCAGCAAAGTGCACTACATTCAACGAACTACAAACAAGAAAAACGTACTCCAGGAACAATGCCAGTTCCACCCGAAGCTGCCGTGCCAGCTTTTTTTTGTGACCTGTCCGAAAGAGCATTCCCTCGCAGGATTGGTTGAACACATTCAGAGAATTCTGGCATGCTTGCAAGGAGCCACAAACTAAGCTTTATTCAATGAACACCTGCAATACCACACTCAAGTTCTTTTTTTTTTGCTTTCAGTAAGCAACATCAGGAATAAAACATTCCAAAACCACCGGCATTAGCACAATGGTGACTCATAATGACATTTTGTAATAGCAGACAGTCATCTCTTGCATAAGTATACAATAGCCAGGAATACAAAGGGAGTTCAGATATGATGACAACATTATGCGGTGCCTTCATAAGCAAAAATGCATTCCCTTGCTGTGGATAACTCGCTTTTGCGACGACCAGAAGAGTGATGAAAATCTTTCCTTCCCAAGGTACAATTATTTCTGCTTCACCAAACATTGGAAGGTCATTTTGTTCAAACACAAGCACATCAGAAATTGAGATCCTGACACCAGAGACAAAGGCTGAACGCATGGACATAGCTATTTGGCCTATACAGCAGCAGAATGGAGTCCACACGGCAAAAACGCAGAAAACATAGAGGCCGACCACCTGTGGTGGAACCGAGAGCGTACGGAGTGTGCTCGCTCAAATTTTGCCAGCTGATGCGCCCCAATCTTCCTACAACACTTACGCTAATTCGCCGAAGAAATTGTATGCGCTGCTGGCTGCGTTTCTGTGTTTCCCTTTTAGCTCTTGTGTATTTAAACTGTTGAGTTAGAAGTATACGCAGACGGATGGTGAAATGATACCAGTTTTGAAGCGCTTCCCCAGGGTTCGCAACGAGGCTTCGAATGTCCACCAGCGCTCGGTAACGCGAAGCTGAACATCTGCGAAGCAGCTTCGCTTTAACTGACGGCGCATACTCGCTGATAACTGATACTACTTGGTTCGGCCCAAGCTTGCCACAGAGTGGAAGCGCCTCTTTTAGGGGCCAAAGACATATGATGCTGGTTGTTTTCTGCTCGTAGTTTTTCTCTTTGCAGTTTTGTTTTAGGCACAAAGTAGAAAGATGGCGGGTTCCTTAGTATACTGTCAACGTTCAATGAAACAGTGAAGGCAGATCGCTCTGGGTTTTCAAACGTCTACACGGCTTCAAGTGTCCAGGGGCGCGTGGTAACACAAAGCCATACAGCTGCGTAGCATCTTTGGTATAGAACCGACGGCGTATATGTTCGCTGATAGTTGATACGAAAAAATATTTTCACCGCGTATATGCGTGCTTCTGCCAAAGAGGACAAAAGCATCTGTTCCGTATCGCTTTTATATATAGCTTTATCTTTTCTGTATTTGACGTTTTGTTTTGACCACTGTAATGCAGAAATATGCCAGTTTCATTTAACGATATCACGAGCCTGCTTAGTGTTTCTTGTTGCTTTTCTTACAATGAAGATAAGAACAGGTGACTACAAATCTGCTGCTCAGTAAATTCCGATTAAAACTCAGCACGTGCTTAGAGTGCCTAACTTGAAATAGTGCCGAAACGTACGAGACGTGAGAGTTTGCCCACGTTGACAGCTCCGGAGACTTCACTGGAACTCATCTGGATGCATGGTTCACGAGCCAGCAAGCCAACACTAGTGCTTTCAGTAAATGCTATTATATTGTAACGAAACGTTCGTCCGTGACGGCACGGTGGCTCCACCGCATCGAGTAAGGGGGCCGATGGACGCCATTAGTTAATTTAATTTACTAAAAATGAGACCGAACATTAGCTAAATCGAACGAACTAATATAGATCAAACAACGAAGCAGTAAGTCATAGTACGCAACATCTTCCGAGCAGAGGTCCCGAGCAGCACCTCGGACGGTCGCCGTTCCTCTTCCACTTAGCGCCAAAACCCCTCTGATCTGAAATACGATTGCCCAGGATTTCGGGGACCCTTTTCGTGACCAATCGGTAATGCGCTTGTCGGAGCCAATGAGAAGGATTTCTTTAAAATCGAAGAACCAATAGCACGCCGGTGCCCACGAGATTCTTTACTCTCGAGCACCGCGTAAGTTCCAGGAAGATGCGACGTATTTTCGCGAGATACACAAACACACAAAAACGGCAGCGAAACAAAACGAAAGCAAACACAATCGGTACAGCACGCAACGCTCCGTCCGCGTTCCCAGCCGTCGCCACCCGTTTCAGGGACATTCGGTCTGTCACGCGGTGCGCTTTCCAGAGCCATAAGTTAACGCGCCCGCAAACTTCCAGGTGACCGTGTATTAAAAGACTTTCGTTTGGCGGCTGGGACGACAACTTCCGACTCGCTCCTCTGCAACCGGTTAACCGTTTTTCTCGTAAACCTTGAATTTGCAGAGAGATGTGGAATAATGCTGTGATAACTCTGCTGCCGCCATCAATTAAACAGCCACGCAAGCGGTTTCGTATACAATTTTAGTACAGAGATTTAAAGGCAGAGTGTGGGCAGGAAAAGGAAGAGACGTCCCTCATGCCTTTGACGGATCACCACTTATTTCGTGGTCGCTGCATACTGTGCCTTGTGCAGTGAAGCGGAAAAACGTTTATTCTCGATAAAAGAAAGGGGAGGGGGATATACAGGAATGTGGTGTCCTCAGTGCAGGACCCCAGCGGCTCTAACGTATACGAGTCAAGTACACTAGCTAAAGCATTGCGTAAAACATGGACTACGCCTGCATAGGTCCTGTCAACAGCCGCACAAATATTGTAACCCGAGGCGGAATGAAGCTCCAAGAGCGTGCAGTACAGAGATTAATAAACAAGTTCTAGAAGTCGCGTTTAATATCGTACCACAGCCCCACTCTGCAAGCGTCCACTTTCATGAATACAAAAAACATGCCTTATACCAAGCACAATTGCGCATAAAAGCGCGCATCGGTGAACAAGGGAAAATGGTTTCACAAAGGACAAGAACTTGTAGGCAGAAATTGCAAATATGGTTCTTGAGCCTACTAACCTTGAAAACTACTAGGCTGCGGAATATGCTGCGGCACTTCAGACACTCCACTGTCTTGCTCTGGGCCACCTAGGTAAAATACGAAGTAAAACGCGCGACAGAATCATTTGGCAAGAAAACGAAATCCACACCGTCTGTACCGCACTGAATCCTCAGCAGGATATGTTGCATTAAGTTCGGTAGCGCCACAATTTCAATATTACTTTTTATGTGCCCAGTTGTATCGCCAATACCTTATAGCGCACCAATCAGTTGATAATCATTGAAACGATGTGCAAAGTTCCAGCATTCAGACTCAAAACAAAAGTACCGCCGTGCGTTTCAAGCGTGCTCTTTTGTAGGTATGCAATAATGTGCACACGGATGCAAACGATCAAGAATTAGCGCTAGACTACCCCCGTATTATCGCACCTAATGACCCCAAAGACATACTGCAACAATAGTCTAAAACACATATTCTGTATAACCGAACTTATTTACAGGAAACGTCGCGCAATAGATGACTAAGGCACTCTAACTACTGAACCACATTTCGCTTCGAAGTGCACTCAACGAGCCTTACAAATGAAGCTGTTCTGGCAAACAGAGAAAATACGCGCTTTAACAAGCATGAAATAAATGACTTCGCAAGTCGTTATTGTGCCCATGGTAAAAAAAAAGGCCACTCACCCAAGTCCGTTATTCTTCCACGAATCCCTGGATTGCAGCAGTCGTAACGAATAGCGCAGCGTGCGGAGCCGTCTGCCGAGCACACGACGACGTTTCTTCTACAGTCACAGTGAGGTTCGTTGCAGCTGCCGCGCAGTGTAAGTACCCACAAGTCCCTGCTGCTTAGCGGCATTACTGACACGGCGCGCCCCAAACAAACCACTTAAGAAACGACACCCAAAGACGGCATGGTTCACGAACGGTTCCAAGTCTAGTTTGAAAAACAAAGCAGACTCCGCAACGCTGCAACGTCCGCGCCTTCCCGTTGTCTAGACTTGCCGGCGTGCAACGATGCCAAGCGTGAAGCAGGAGATCGCTTTTCTTTGGGTGAAGCGCCGGCCGTCGGCGCATGCGCGTCTAACACATACTGGAGAGGCCGTCACGTAATATTTTGTGTATAGTTTTTTGCCAATTACTCGTTTCTTGGGCGCCGGCGTTCGTACCGTGGGCGCATTACGCTTTGATTTGTGATATATATTTGCCACCTGAAATGACACATTGGAAGCGTATAAAGAGCCGCAAGAAGGGAAGTCGAATTGCGCACTCGGCAGCCCGCAAATGCGGTTACGTACGCTATCGCCTTCCCAGGCGCTGCCCTTCCATATGTCTGCTTTTTGACCATTAATTGCGACCGTTGTTATCGCGTATCAGTTCGAGGAAGATGAGAAATATGCGCTATCCCAGGCATCGAGAAATTACGCGTAATTTGAAATATTTGTTTATTAACGCTTGTTCGCGCAATAAAACCGGAACAGAACATGCTTAGGGAAGTACACGCTGGGTTTCTTTGCAAAAGTCATGGATAGGAATTCAACATTCAAGATGTGTTCACTCATATTAAGCCGCAAAATACTGCATTTGCATTGCATTCGCAGTCTCCTTTGGTAAAATAAAGACAGATATATGATAACGCGCGTTTCAATGTGACTGCGACCCAAAACAGTAGTATTGGGCTCATGCGATAGCATACGTTGATGTCTCCGGCATATTAAAGCATCTACCTTGCGGTCGGAACAGCTTCCCCAATGTATCAGAAAATCACATTCCCGCACATAAAGCAGCATACGTCTTCTCTATGTGCATATCTCCTGGCTTGTCGACGCATATAGGTTACCGTGCTGCTCAAAGGTTACTGCGCAAAGGTTACTTGGCAATTTTTTCATCGTAACCTTTGAAACGGTTGACTTTTGGCCGTTGTAACCTTTGGGCACAACAAAAATAAAGAAAACATTATGAAAACATTAAAAAAAACATCAATTGTAACCTTTGCGAAAAAAAGTTACGTTAAAAAGTTACGTTATAGGTTACTGTGTTTAGAGTGTAGGCTGTCATTGGGGGTCGTACTGCTGTCCGCACGGCCCATGAAGAAGACTGGTGGGGTCCAGTCTTACTGCCTAGCCCTGATGTCGAGAGTCTTCTCAATCGTAGAAGCTTCAGTTGTTAAGTCGGGAACTGTCTTGGGCGGGTTTCGGACCACTAAGGGGAACAATTCTTCTCTGACTCCCCGCATCAAGAAGCTTGGATGCGCGTATCGAGCCGTAATTCTACCTTTTCTTTGCGGACAGTGTTTTAAAAGTTTTCAAGAGTTATTTCCTAAATTCCTTCCAAGATCGCAGCGAAGTCTCGAGGTTCTCGTACCAGGCTTTAGCTGTGCCATCCAGGATGAAAAAGACGTACCGTAGTTTTGCTTGCTTGCCGCATCGGTTGAATGTCGCCACACGCTCAAACTGATGTAACAATTCTGTCTTCATGGAGTAGACCACGGAATACAGGTGAATGTCATTGCTGTTGAAGAACGAGTAATGATAATGCAGCGCCGCCCTCCATCTTCGCTAGCAATGCACGTCTATGGTGCAGCACCTCCACCAGATGTCACGTAGTGGTGACGGCAGTCGAAAAATTGAGGAAGGCATACAAAATATCTTCTAAAAGAAAACTTTATTGGGCTGACGTGCGCCCACAATGAATTGAATCAATCGTCGTCGGCGTAGCAACAATCCTGCTCGCCGGTCGTCGAACAGAGAATGCCTGCCACTCTCGGCTGTGCTCAAATTAAAGCTGAATGCGAACTTACGAGATAAAGCGTTCAAAGTTACTAGAACAGTCTCGAACAAGGTAGAATCGGCTGCACCGGGATGCGAGCAATCTAGATAAGTCTGGTCGCGTCTTGCATCTACAAGCAAAGCGATAAAGCAGCGTGGCGGCAGCTTTGAAGAATGAACAAGTACTATGAGTATTCGTGGCAATATCGTGGTCAACCACTGATGTAATTTTGTTTGGGGAGAGAGTGCTCGTATTTATGAGCTAAAGCGTATGTTCCTCGGCTTACATCAGTCTTTTGTGATGTGTCGGGTAGATTTGCCTTTTTTCCCAGCGTAGGCCCAGTTCCTCGCACGGCATTATGCTGGCCTGAATACCGTCCTAATGCCTTTCTATATCGTGAACTATATCGTGTACGGGCTACGACCGGGCAGGTGTTTGCCGGTTGGTCCGGTTTAAAAGTGCTCGGGCACACCTAAGTGCGTCGTCACCCCATAACTCAGGTGCCAGGTGACCCGGCAATCACAACACGGTGGCTAGGAACAGTCTCCGTTTGGCCATCGGATTTAGTGCGGTTCGTGGGCCATCTGCATCGAGAGGCTATGTCAGGCGTTTTTATAGCCCGTGAAGATCGTTGCTTTTGGCTTTGTGGTTATGGCGGGAGATATTGAGGCTGATTCTGAGTGTCTTGTATCTGTGATTTTCAGTGAGACACATTTCGATTAGGTTTTTATTTGTAGTCACAACCTTTATGGTCATACACTCAATTTACGGGACCTGCTGCGTCCACGACCATCGTGTTTTTTGTAGCGAGAGCTACTCTGGGCTACCAGTCGATCATTTCGCAGTGGCTGGGAGACGCCAGTTGTACGCGTGCGCCGTTTTATGTATAAAAAGGTAGTATATATATATATATATATATATATATATATATATATATATATATATATATATATATATATATATATATATATATATATATATAGTGGCGAAAACGTGAGGTACTTGATTGCTTAAAATAATATACATCAAAGCATACGCTTCGTTTAAGGAAACATTTTTATTTTACTCGACGTTTCGATCGGAAGACCGATCTCGCTCTTGAAATCGGTCCTCCGATCGGAACATCGAGTAAACTAAAAATGTCTCCTTGAACGGATCGTATGCTTTGATGTATATATACACACACACACACACACGCATATATATATATATATATATATATATATATATATATATATATATATATATATATATATATATATATATATATATATTTATATATATATATATATATATATATATATATATATATATATATATATATATATATATATATATATATATATATATATATATATATATATATATATATATATATATATATATATATATATATATATATATATATATATATATATATATATATATATATATATATATTGCCACCTGGTGTTGCCAGGTGGCGCAAGCTGTCCGCGAAGACGATGAGGTTGCGATCGTGCTATCGCGGATCGGCCGCCATTACCGTCTCCTCTTGCCGACTCCAGCTGTTGAAGCGTCTCTCCGTGAGAACTCCGTGACAATTTGGTGGAGCCTGCTGGGTACGAGTATCCCATGCAAGAAACCCCTCCAGGGAGCCGTGCCGCCAGCCCTGCGCCGATTGACACCCCGGTACACCGCTTCAGCCGGAGGCTGCAGGGACTTTCACCGGAGTTTGGACCACTCGCGACAGTCATGATACCAGCCACCGGTATTCTCACGCAAGCTGCCGGTGCTACACCTGCCCACTATACCTTGCAGACCCCGCGGGTTCCCAAGGCCTTCCACGGGGACCTTTTCGAAGACGTGGAGGACTGGTTCCTTCACTTCGAGCGTGTGGCTGCTTATAACCAGTGGGACGACGCCGCGAAACTAAGAAACGTCTACTTTAGCCTAGAGGATGGCGCCCGCACGTGGTTTGAGAACCGTGAGGAAGTTCTAACTTCCTGGCGAGAGTTTCGCCGTCGCCTGCTGGAGGCCTACACCAGCGCGGATCGCCGCGAAAGAGCGGAGCGGGCAATCCAGTCCCGCGTCCAGCTACCGAACGAAAGCGCACAAATGTACGTCGAGGACATGACGCGGCTCTTCAGGAGAGCTGATCCTGCCATGCCTGAAGAGAAGAAACTTCGGCACTTAATGAGAGGCGTCAAAGAGCAGCTGTTCGCAGGCCTCGTGCGCAGCCCACCATCTACAGTTGCTGCATTTCTTTCGGAAGCCACAACGATGGAGAAGGTCCTGCAACAGCGTTGCGCCAGTTACGACCGGCCCGTGCATGCTGCTGCAGTCACATCATCGTTTGCCACCATCGGACAGCATCCTGATGATTTGCGGGAACTTATTCGCACAATCGTGCATGAGGAGCTTCACAAATTTTGTAGCCCGTCGCAGCCTGCGCTCGGTTCCATCTCCGCTCTTGTACGAGAGGAGGTGCAACAGGCGTTCCGGGGCCCTGTTCCTGTGGTCGACGTACCACCTCTGCCTGGGGACTACCACCGTCCGACGTACGCCGAAGTTGCAAGGCGTCCGGCTCCCGCTTCGCCGCCACCAATTCACGCC